>NC_081517.1:43414440-43621940 GCF_030273125.1 Centropristis striata | reverse complement strand
AATAGTAATAATGTCCTAATTGAGGTGAACATTTTGATGTTTGAATAAAGTTTCTACTTTGAAAATGTAGGAAGGACTGCCAAAAACACCTGCTGCTAAATAACAATAAAGAATTGTTGTAATAACATAAATTATGCATGATTCCACCACTGACACCCATTCATTACAGCAGTAGTTCTCAACCTTTTTGAGTCGCGACCCCCAATTTAACATGCATGTTGTCCGCGACCCCCGCTCACTGAACACAATCTCACAGGCACAGTTCAGATCACCCAAAAAAGAAACAAAATGACGAAAAAATGAAACAAAATGACCACAAAAAGACACAAAATGACCAAAATATGGAAACAAAATGACCAAAATATGGAAACAAAGTGACCAAAAAAGACACAAAATGACCAAAAAAAAACACAGAATGACCAAAAAAGACACAAAATGACCAAAAAAGACACAAAATGACAAAAAAAAGACACAAAATGACAAAAATATGGAAACAAAATGACAAAAAAAGACACAAAATGACCAAAAAAAGACAAATGACCAAAAAAGACACAAAAATGACCGAAAAAAAGACACAAAATGACCAAAAAAAGGAAACCAAATGACCAAAAAAGACATAAAGTGATCAGAAAAGACAGTAAATGACCAAAAAAGACACAAAATGACCAAAAAAGACAAATGACCAAAAAAGACACAAAAATGACCGAAAAAAAGACACAAAATTACCAAAAAGACACAAAATGACAAAAAAAGACACAAAATGACCAAAAAAAGGAAACAAAATGACCAAAAAAGACACAAAATGATCAGAAAAGACAGTAAATGACCAAAAAAGTAAACAAAATGACCAAAATAGACACAAATTGAACACAAAATGATCAAAAAAAGACACAAAATGATCAAAAAAAAGACACAAAATGACCAAAAAAAGACATTAAATGACCAAAAAGACTAAAACACATGAACACTTTAACACAGTGGAGACAGAGCTGACTTCCAAAATGATTTGGCGACCCCCAGAAATCATCTCACGACCCCAATTGGGGTCCCGACCCCAAGGTTGAGAATAGCTGCATTACAGTAGTTACAGGCCTAATATTTTCCTTCACTTACTTCACTGCTATATCAGAATCAGAGAAAATATCCCCATCTCTCTATCCTTGTGAGGACATTTAGTCCTCCAGAAGGAACATACTGTATACACTAGGTGGCAGCAGAGCTACTATTGTTACAGCTTCTTCATAAAACATCTCACTCAAAAAAGTCTCAGTTAGTATCATTGGTTCTTTGTACCTTTTTGAAAAGCACCACCGTGTTGGCTTTTACTTCAAACTTCTGGAAAACCTCAGGACTCGCTGACAGAGCAAACTCTGTGTCAGTAACATCCAGAGCAAGCTCCTTGAACGCCTCGGCTGCCTCACTTTCCAGATTCTAAAACAGAGATAAAAATAAAACATACACTACTGGTCAAAAGTTTTAGAACACACCAACTTTTCCAGAATTTAATTGAAAATGATGCAGTTTAATGTCTCAGTGTACTCTGAAATTAATGCACATTTGCAACATTTAAAATTCTTGACTGAGCATGATAGTGTTTTGAAAGTTAAAAAAAGATTAAAAATCACATTTTATGTTGAACTAAAGGACTAAAAAAAGACACAAAATGACCCAAAAAAGACACAAAATGACCCAAAAAAGACACCAAAAGACACAAAAATGACTAAAAAAAGACACAAAATGACAAAAAAAGACACAAAATGACTAAAAAAGACACAAAATGACCAAAAAAAGACTAAAAAGGACTAAAAAAAGACACAAAATGACCAAAAAAAGACACAAAATGACAAAAAACGACACCAAAAGACACAAAATGACTAAAAAAAGACACAAAATGACTAAAAAAAGACACAAAATGACAAAAAAAGACACAAAATGACCAAAAAAAGACACAAAATGACCAAAAAAGACACCAAAAGACACAAAATGACTAAAAAAAGACACAAAATGACCAAAAAAAGACACAAAATGACCAAAAAAAGACACAAAATGACTACAAAATGACTTACAAAGACATGAAAATAATTCAAAAATGGACAAAATAGCCCAAGACTCCATAGAGTTAAGTTGTTAACCTATTTCTTGTTCCCTGAAAAAGGCCTACTTGTATAATTCTGAAATGTACATTATTTTCCAGTTTTGGTTAAGCTTACCTTTTTTTATTTACCTCTGGCAGTTCACCACTTACCTTTGTACCCTTTCAAGCTGTTCATTTGACTTGAACTGCTTGAATTTCAATAAAAAACTGGAAAAATTGGGGTGTTCTAAAACTTTTGACCGGTAGTGTAGATAAACATGAATGCAAACACAAATATGTGGTCATATGATATATTAAGGCACAAAAACGCACATCAAAGAATCCGACAACGGAGATGTTGTGGGAGTGGATGAACTGAGCTGCAGAGTCTGCAGAGAGGAGCAGCGGGGCCCCGGGGCCCGCACGCCGCTTCATCCACTGGATGATTCCTTCTGCTGTCCTCTTCCCTGGAAAACACATAAATAAACAAATGAAGTCAGAGTCATGTCATGCATTGAGATGTTAGATAAAAAACAAACAATAGTGGCAGTATAGCTCAGGATACCAGGATATAAGAATATGCAAACATTATATCTGATGCAAATATGGACAGAGTTAACATGTCAAACTGTGAACATGTAGGTAAACCAACACACTCTCTCACACACAGACACACACACACACACACACACACACACACACACTGTACACACAGATAAGGTTTCATAGAGACATATTGTCCTCTCTGAAAAACAACCTTAAAGGAAAATTCAACATTTTTGAGAGAGTAAGAATAGAAGATCTATATCTGTCATTAGAAAGAGTAAGCCAACAGAGGGTTAGCTTAGCTTAGCATGATGACTGGAAACGGGGAAATAGCATAAATAAAAACAACAATAGAAAAAAAAACACTTAACACTTAAGAAGTTAAAAAAATATGATGGCAACAATGCTATAGTGACTAGACGGTATATAATTGTAATAATAATAGTACAGTATATAATATATAATATAATATGTAATAATAATAGTAACAATATTGCATACAAATAAATAAAATAATTATAAATAAAATAATATAATATATAAATATATAATAATAGTAATAGTAATAATAATAATAAATAAGGCCGGTATTATAATAATAATAGTAGTATATTACAGTATATAGTAATAATAACAGTAATGTCAGCAACAGTATATATAATAATAATATATATAATAATAATAATAATAATAATAGTAATAGTAATAATAATAATAATAATGAATAAGGCCGGTAAAATAATAATAGTAGTATATTACAGTATATAGTAATAATAATAGTAATGTCAGCAACAGTATATATAATAATAATAATAATAATAATAATAGTAATGTCAGCAACAGCATATATAATAATTATATATATATATATAATAATAATAGTAATAGTAATAATAATAATAATAATAATGAATAAGGCCGGTATAATAATAATAGTAGTATATTACAGTATATAGTAATAATAATAGTAATGTCAGCAACAGTATATATAATAATAATAATAATAATAATAATAATAATAATAATAATAATAATAATAATAATAGTAATAATATTAATAACATAGCAAAGTGTCATGTGTAGATTTAGTGTATTTCAGTAATGTTGGTTCTGGCAGAGGTAGATGAATTATAGAGTTTTATTGCAGAAGGAAGGAAGGACTTCCTGTCTGGTTCCTTGGAGCAGCAGGTTGAATGAGTCTGTGGCTGAAGCTGCTCTTTAGCTTGTTGTTGTAGTATCATGGAAGGATTAATAAATGGGCCTACTGCCTAATAATAAATAAATGGGCCTACTTTAGCTGTTAATGAGCTCTTTAATGTAAAACAACCAGAAGAATTCACAAAGTTTAACACAAAGACTCAGCCTGTGTGTAGGAGGTGTGCTGAGCCTTTAAAAGCTCTGTGTACATTGTGACTATTGATACAGTTTACTGTTCCAAAGAATCTTTAAGAGTCTTTACACATTTGTTTGCTGAATTTAACATATTGTCAGACTTGAAGTAATGTGTTTGGGTCCAAACAACCAATCAGCTACTTGCAGCTATGTGATTATGTATGAGAAGTGATTAGCATAGATGCTGCTATAGCATCTGTTATAAGATAGTGTGGTAACGCTTTATATTAAGGTCCTTGTAATAACCATTAATTAACAAGTAATAAGGCCCTTGTAAGTCCTTACAAGATGCTTATTAACATTATTGTGTGTTTATAAGCTTATATAAGTGTTAATAATGGCATTATAAACACCCATGACCCACCCATTATGTCTTTGCCATGCCTTTATTAATCTTATTTTGTTTGCTTATTGATATTAAAATATACTTTATTGCTCATCTATTATACGTTAACTATAAGTTAACTATGCTTTTTGCAACTACCGGATCTAAAGCGAGAACAATGTCTTATTACTTGTTAATTAATGGTTATTAAGGACCTTATTATAAAGCATTACCGACAGGATTTCTTCCTTGAAAGAAGGGAAAAGAACAACTATTACTCTCTTGAGTTCTTTCTGCACAGACAGTGATAAACAGATGGTTCATCCAACCACCAGGTATTCATTTCTTGAAGGTTTCAGTGTATTTTTATTTGGCCCGTGAGGCAATACCAAATTATTATATTATTATTGTACTATAAAAGCTGACCCGCCGGTATTATACGGCGCATTTATAGCTAATACTACAAATCCCACAATGCCCTGCTGTTGTTTTGGCGCGTCAATCAGGACAGGACCCAGAAACGCTCCTCTGTGACAGTCGTCATAGCAACCTCAAGCTAGAGCTGTCTCCCAGCTACCCCTTCCCAAAAATGGAGAAAAGAAAGGCAGAATTTATTAACCTGTTGAAAAAGTTTATTTTGATATTTAAATCAGAAGGATGCAAATAGAAAAGAGGCATACGATTTTTATTTAATTTTTATTTAATAAATTAATGACATTGATGTTTTTTATTTGAAATTTGATTTTGCATGTCTGCACTATTTAGTTATATATTGTATGTTTATAAGCGTTGCTGGTTCCATATTTAATGTTAAAGCAAAACATGTTTGGTATACAATACCGGTCAAAAGTTTTCGAACACCCCAATTTTTCCAGTTTTTTATTGAAATTCAAGCAGTTCAAGTCAAATGAACAGCTTGAAAGGGTACAAAGGTAAGTGGTGAACTGCCAGAGGTAAATAAAAAAGGTAAGCTTAACCAAAACTGAAAAATAATGTACATTTCAGAATTACTGTATACAAGAAGGCCTTTTTCAGGGAACAAGAAATGGGTTAACAACTTAACTCTATGGAGTCTTGGGCTATTTTGTCATTTTTTAAATTCTTTTCATGTCTTTGTAAGTCATTCTGTGTCTTTTTTTGGTCATTTTGTGTCTTTTTGTGTCTTCTTTGGTCATTTTGTGTCTTTTGGTGTCTTTCTTTGTCATTTTGTGTGTTTTTTAGGTCATTTTGTGTCTTTTTTTTAGTCCTTTAGTCCAACATAAAATGTGATTTTGAATCTTTTTTCTACTTTCAAAACACTATCATGCTCAATAAAGAATTGTAAATGTTGCAAATGTGCATTAATTTTAGAGTACACTGAGACATTAAACTGCACCATTTTCAATTAAATTCTGGAAAAGTTGGTGTGTTCTAAAACTTTTGACCAGTAGTGTATATTAAAAGGTTTATTTGTTCAATGTTGGCCCGCAATTTTATTCAAGTTTTACATTTTGGCCCATTGTGTGTTTGAGTTTGACACCCCTGATCTAAAGTGTGTGTGTTTACCGGTGAAGTCAACAGGCTGCTTGCGGTCTCCTTTCACGAACAGCTTCAGAGTCGGGAAGCCTCCGACGTCAAACTCATCGCCCAGCTCCTTCTCCTCAGTGGCGTCCACTTTGGCCAAACGCAGCGATCCTTCCTCCTTCTTCAGTTTCCCAGCAGCCTCGGCGTAAACAGGCTCCAGGCGTTTACAGTGGCCACACCAGGGAGCATCTACACACACACACACATACAGAGAAACACACACATAAATAGATCTCAAAGTATTTCCATGTAGAAGCAAATCGATAACCAAAGCAGCCTCTGTTCTGTCCAGTTTGTTGTTGTTATCACATGCAAAGATACGCATGCAAATAAGCTGCAGATAGCACCTGTGCCAGTTTAGCTCGGCCTTTATCTCCTTTACATGTTTCCTTGTTATATTTGGTAACTTCAGGTAATATTTCGAGAAAAAAGTTGCAAATTTACTCGATTAAAGTGGCAAATCTACAAGAAAAAAAGTTGCAGATTTACGAGAAAAAAGTGGGAAAAAAGCAACTTTTTTCTCCCAGATTCACCACTTTAACCCTTAATATGACACTCATTGAAATACTTGCAAATTCCAAATTTCAACCCTAGAGAATATTGGAGGATATTACATACAGCCAGAATGTGTAAAAAAAAACATACGAAAATAATATTTTGAGAAAAAAGTTTACGAGATTAAAGTGGCAAATCTACGGGGAAAAATGTGCAGATTCATGAGATTTAAAGTGGTGAATCTGGGAGAAAAAAGTTGTTTTTTCCCCACTTTTTTCTCTCATCAAATAAGCTGCAGATAGCACCATGCCAGTTCGGCTCGGCCTTTATCTCCTTCACATGTTTCCTTGTTGTGATCTCTCTGCTCGCAGTGCTGAGCTCATCCGTGGGAGAGTTTAGCTGAGAGAGCATCTGGACAGGAGAGGCCACGTGTCTGCACGTTGGTACGATAACGCCATAGAGGACGAGAACAGATGAAAAGACACTGAAACTGTGATAAAAACTCTAAAAAAAAAAATCTCATTTGTTTATCAAGGTGCAGTGCTGTGGAATGACATAAAACATCTAACATAATCATGTTCCTCTTTAAATAGATAGATAGATATACTTTATTTATCCCAAGCTGGGAAATTACAGAAATACTTTTAAGACCAAGCTCAAAAAATCCCTATAGATGTATTTGTTTCGTTTAAATTTTGTTTGTATTTTTTATTTTCATCTAGCTATGTAATTTAAGTAAAGTATAGTTACTTATAGGTTTAAGAGGGAGGGTCGTGTATAAGCCCTTTGGGCTTTTTGATCTTTCCTGCATTTTCTTTTACTGTTTCTTGTACTGTTATTTCCTAACGACTGTATGTTTTTTAAGTGCAAACAACAATAAATAAATTAAAAAAATAAAAAAACTCAAAGCCCACGACTAAGCCCAGTTATCCCTGAAGCTCCCCGACAGTTTCCCGTGGCCTTCTTCAGCTTAATTTCACTATTTGTGCATCCAAAGGTCAAGAATTAACCTCTGGGTTCCTTTGACTATTCAGTGTCTGGGGCTGTTTCTTCAGAAAGAACAAATCTTTGACACTTTTTTAAAAAAGACAAAACTGATCGATGAGAGTGATTTTAGAGCAACAAGTGTCCCCACTTATACTAAAAAAAGCACAGAAATATAACATATATCGTCTCAGAAGTTCTATTATTGTGCACAACAGAGGTTTTATATATAAACATGCCACATCAGTAGCCATTTTTAAAAACAGATTAAAAACTTTCTCTACAGCATTCAGTTGAACTGTGTACATGTGTGGTTGTGGGAGTGGGTGCACATGTGTGAGTAAGTAAGTGTGTATGTGGTGAATATGGAATAGCTTGTCTACCTGCACTTTTCAATTAATTTGTAATTGATTTTTGTTTGTTTTTCTGTGTTTTTTTTTAACTGTAATCATGTGTATACATTGTGAAGCACATTGAGTCTGCCTTGTGCATGAAATGCGCTCTATAAATAAAGTTGAATTGAATTGAATTATATAATTTCCAGTGTCTACTTACAGAATTCGACCAGCAGGTATTGGTTCTCGCTGAGCGCTCTGTCGAAGTTGACGATGTGGAGAACCATCACATCTTCCTCCTCCTCTATCTCGGTGGTTTTCTCTTTCTTCGGGGCCTCTTTGGTCTCCTCCTCCTCCTCCACCTCCTCTCTTGAAGTCTCCTCCGACGTGTCTTCTTCTGGTGTTTCCTCCCGTTTGGCGTCTGAGTCGTGGGCCCGGCTGCAGGAGGCCCACAGCAGCAGGCCCAGCAGGGTGATGGACAAAAGCGTGTGTGTCCTCATGTTGGCGTTTCTGTGTGAGCACCTGCCTCCTCTCCTCTCAGGTAAGGGCAGCCACAGTAACATGTGGCACTGAAAGTTTCTACCTTTATGTGTCTAAGATGGAGAGTGTGTGTCAAAATGTTACTGGCCCTGCCTCTCTTCCAATCAGCCTGAGGGAGACTGGTTCCAGTGTAAACCAATCAGACGCTGCCCTGTAGAGTCAGGATTGAGGAAACTGGATGATAGAGTGTTAAGGCTTCAAGAACACTTTCTTCCTCCTCCACTATTCTTCTTATACTCTTTTCTTTTCTGCCACTTTAGCTTTCAGACCCCATCACCCACAAGGACATATATATATGTGTGTATACTTCTTTAATTTTTGTCAACTCCACTCTCTTTGGGCCTTATCTGATCCTCATTTACATAAAAACAGACAGAGCACAGTAATAGTTTTATATCTGTCTGTCTTCTTCCCGCGTCTCTTATTTCTGTTTACTTTAACTAAAGCAAACACTCACACCTCGTTCTTCTTTCTATTGTTTAGGGTTGTATATTTTAACCTCCTTTAACCCTTTATCAGGCAAATAACTATATTTGGTAACTTCAGGTAATATTTTGAGAAAAAAGTTGCAAATTTACTAGATTAAAGTGGCAAATCTACAAGAAAAAAATCGCAGATTTAAGAGATTTTTCATTTCATTTAACCTTTATTTAACCAGATATAAAACCCATTGAGATCGAGACCTCTTTTACAAGGGTGACCTGGCCAAGAAGGCAGCAGCACACGTCAAAAGTTACAAGACAGACGAACAATAACAATAAACAGGCAGCGAAAAGTCCAACATATTAAAAGTACTAAAGTGCAAGTGAATAGGCGGTATAAATAGGTAGCATAAATAAGCAGTATAAAGTGCAGCAGTGATAAATACAGTAGCAAATTAGGAACATGAGCACTGTGCAAAAGATTTACATTGACGTTTTTTGAGAGTTGTGCGAAATGCTCCCAAAGGAATCAGTTCTGATAGTTTCAGCTCAGATTGAAGGGTATTCCAAGCAGAGGGGGCAGAGAAACTGAATGCTTTTTTACCTTTTTCGGTCCGGACACGAGGGACAGAAAGGTGCACAATATCATTGGATCTGAGGTCATAACGGCTGCCAGATCTCTTAAGGAAAGTGCATAGGTAAATGGGAAGCAGACCAAGAAGAGCCTTATAGATCATGGTCATCCAGTGCGTATGACGTCTTACAGTAAGGGATGGCATGCCAGCTTTAGCGTAGAGTTCACAATGGTGGGTGAGGCGGCTACAGCCAGTGATGAATCTCAGGGCACAGTGGTACACAGGAGTTAAAGATTGTAGGCAGGTGGCTGAAGCTGACATGTATACAACATCGCCATAGTCAAGTAAAGACAAGAAGGTGGCTGAGACCAGAAGCTTCCGAGCCCTGAGGGAAAAACATGATTTGTTTCTGTAAAAGAAACCTAGCTTCACCCTTAATTTTGAAATCAATTTTTTTACGTGCAGTTTGAAGGACAGTTCTTCATCAATGGTGAAGCCCAGATATTTATAATTGGTGACCAACTCAAGAGTTTCACCCCGGACAGTTTTGATTGACGGAATATTTTCCAATGGAATAGATGATTTTGCAAAAATCATTAGTTTTGATTTATCAGCATTTAAAACCAGTTTCAATTTTTCCAGACGAGTCTGCACTGTATTAAAGGCAGATTGCAAAAATTCAAAAGCCTGAGCAATGGCATGTGAACAACAGTAAATAACAGTATCATCCGCATAGAGATGATATGAGGCATTTGATATGTTGGCACACAGATTATTTATGTAAATTGTAAAAAGGATGGGTCCTAAGACTGAGCCTTGCGGTACACCTTTTGTGACCTTAAGAAAGGAGGAACTAACTCCGGCCATCTGAACACATTGTGTTCTGTTTCCCAGATAATCAGCAAACCAAGAAGCAGCCTGCTTGGAGATACCATTTTTGAAAAGAATTTGCAATAGGAGATCATGGTCCACAGTATCAAATGCCTTAGACAGGTCAATGAACAAAGCCACACAAAACTTTTTGGAATCCAATGCCTCAAACACATCATTTAAAACTTTCAGGGCAGTAGTTACAGTGCTATGCTGCTTTCTAAAGCCAGACTGAACAGGATTTAGTATATTCTTCAGTTCCAAGAAATCCTTCAGTTGATCACAGACCAATTTTTCAAAAACTTTGGCCAGAATACATAATTTAGAGATAGGCCTATAGTTATTTACAATTGAGGGTTCCCCTCCTTTTAGAAGTGGGAGGACAAATGCAGACTTCCAAACTTTCGGAAGTTTGTTTGTGCTGAGGCTAGGATTTAAAGTGGAAAATCACATGTCCTTATTCTTGCGATATAGCCTTTATTTTTAAACTTTTCTATAGTGATTTTTCTTTTTAAATAAATGAATAAACGTTTAATGTAGCCCTTATTTAGTTGTTTTGTCCCACTAATGAATTAAATGCTGACTCATCTATATTTAACACATTAGATTGTTGAGAATCACTGGCCTAGGACACATTTGACCACATAATATTGCAAAGACATAACATAAAAAATACATCATTGATGCAGGCCGTGTAACCTCCACTCCAGCAGAAGATTTTGTCCAAAGAAAACTTGATAACTAGCTACTGTTACTTGTTGCTTGTAATCTGACGTAATAAATGTGCACGGGGCAATTTTACCTTCTAGCAAAAGTGGTGTAGGTGGTAAAAAATCAGAACAAACGTGGTCAGCTGAAGATGCATGATACACACAGGTCTAAAGCAGCTATTCTCAACCTTGGGGTCGGGACCCCAATTGGGGTCGTGAGATGATTTCTGGGGGTCGCCAAATCATTCTGGAAGTCAGCTCTGTCTCCACTGTGTTAAAGTGTTCATGTCTTTTTTGTCATTTTGTGGGGGTTTTTGGTCATTTTGTGTCTTTTTTGTCATTTTATTTCCTGTTTTTGGTAATTTTGTCTCTTTTTTTAGTCAGTTTGTGTCTTTTTGCTCAATTTGTTTATTTTTTTGGGCCATTCTGTTCATTTCTTTTGGTCATTTTGTGTCTTTTTTTTAATCATTTTGTGGTCAATTTGTGTTTTTTTTGGTAATTTTTGTTTCTTTTTTGGGTCATTTTGGGTCTTTTTTGGGTCATTTTGTGTCTTATTTTGATCATTTTGTGGTCAGTTTGTGTCTTTTTTGGTCATTTTGTTTCCTTTTTTTGATCATTTTGTTTCTTTTTTTTAAGTCATTTTGCATCTTTTTTTAGTCATTTTGTGTCTTTTTTTAGTCATTTTGTGTCTTTTTGGTAATTTTGTTTCTTTTTTGGGTCATTTTGTGTCTTTTTTTGGTCATTTTGTGTCTTCTGGTCATTTTGTGTCTCTTTTGGTAATTTTGTGTCTTTTTTGATCATTTTGTGGTCAATTTGTGTCTTTTTTTGGTCATTTTGTTTCCTTTTTTTGGTCATTTTGTTTCTTTATTGGGTGATCTGAACTGTGCGTGTGAGATTCTGTTCAGTGAGCGGGGGTCACGGACAACATGCATATTAATTTGGGGGTCGCGACTCAAAAAGGTTGAGAACTACTGCTGTAAACGGCAATGTGTCTCATTTGTCCTCTTGTGATCTTATTGCCCAAGACGCATTTTAAAACCAGTTGTAAACAGGCTCTGAGAGGCTTTGACAGCAGTATTTCTCTTCCCTCTGTGGCTGACAGCTTAAAGCCTTTTTCACCTTTAACCACACATAACTTCACTGATCTGCTCTGCTGCACCTGTAACCACACCCATCAGTGATGTCACTGTCCTCAAGTACACCTGTACACACCTGCAGCAAGGGGACAAGAAAAAGCACTATTGGTCAGCAAACACAAAAAAAAATTCTCATAATCTCTGTCTCTATTTTTTAATTTTATCCTTTTCCAAGTAGTTTTTCATATATATATATATATATATATATATATATATATATATATATATATATATATATATATATATATTATGTTTAGACTAGCCTACCCCTAATATATTCATAATTTTTTTTAAATTACAATTTTTCTCTGTACTGTTTTAGTGTTGTTCATTATTACTGTCATTGTTGTTTTTTTTGTTCTAATTTGTAATTGTTTTATTGTTGTTTATTATTACTGCCATTGCTGTTTTATTATGATTGTTTTGTTTTTAATTGTTTATTGTAAGGTGACCTTGAGAGTCCTGAAAGGCCCCTATAAATAAAATGCATTATTATTATTATTATTATTATTATTATATATTTCTTTGTTTTTATGAGATTGTTGCCAACTGTTTGCTTTATTTCTGCTCATTTTGTGTTTTTGTTGTTGTCATTATTGTCACATAGTTGCTGTGATTGCCTCTGATTCTGTAATATGTTAGCTTTTTTGTGTAAATTTTATTCATTTTTATTTTTCTCACTTAGTCGGGGGAAGGTTTGATTTGATTGAGATCTGATGGAGAACCCCCTGATATCACTGTCTCTGTGGTTTGCAGAAACGAAAAAAAAAATGCCAAAAAATGTTCTGGTGACTCGGCTGAATTTTGGTGAACTGACCGTCTGGAACAAACATCACAAAAATGACAAGCTGCCAGAAGAAAAATGTGACCAACAGGGGTATTGATTTGTTTTTATTAAACTCTTTGCAAGAATCTATGGAAGTAGAACAGGACATGAAAGAAGCAGTGAGTCCCCATAAGAACCTATGGTGACACCCGTGTAACAAACACTTTAAATCTTCTATAATCTCCCATATTCAGCTTTATGCTTCACATTAACTCATTAAGTCCCTAAGCGACGTAAACTCAACACCCTGGTGTGGTGGTCATGTGACTGTGACAGGAAGTGACTTCTCCAAAATGTTTAAACCCATTTAACAATTCTAATCCGTAAATAAGGTGTCCTGTATTGCATTAAACTTGTTCTGACCATTTTTCTTGAACAAATTAAAGTCACAATTTTGATATATGTTATGGAGATGTAAAAGAAAAAGGCAAATTTGTGTCTCTGTAAGCAGAAAATGTGTCTAGTTTTAAAATAAGAAATATCATAATTATAAATACCATAAATGCCCATTGTAACGTGTATGTTACATCACAGATCTTTGACATTTAGGGGTAGTATTTTTTTTTTTAGACATCAGAAATGTGTTCTATGTGGTCCCCTTATAGAACCAACATGATCTCACAGGAATCCGTGAAATAGCCACGGATTCGCTTAACTCAAAATCCGTGGAATAGCCACGGAATCACTCAAATTTCCGTGAAACTGACACAGATTTTGCTTCAATGCAAGTTAATGACAGTCATATCCCGTGGCTATTCCAACATACAAAGTGATTATGTACATTCACTGAGTGAATATTTAGAAAATAAAACATATATTTCTCGCTAGAAATGTGATCAAAATCAATTTTTATGCAGAAACTAAGTCAAAATATTGATTTTTTCACTAAAAATGAGAGAACTGTCCGCTATGTTTTTTGTTCTGACCGCCGGGACCTTGAAAGTCACGTGACTTGGAACAAACCAATAGGAAAAAATATTAACTTGCATTGTAGCGAAATCCGTGTCAGTTTCACGGAAATTTGAGTGATTCCGTGGCTATTCCACGGATTTTGAGTTAAGCGAATCCGTGGCTATTTCACGGATTCCTGTGAGACCAGGTTCTATAGAACACATCCTTTAAGGAGAACTGGCTCTGGGTTCTTATGGGTTAATGCTGCATGTGTGTGTTCTCGGTCAGTGTGTGTGTGCTGTCCGTCAGTGTGTGTGTGAGCTCCGGGTGCGGATCCCAGTTTGCCAGCAAGTCGCTGAAGTCCGGCTGGATGCTGTCGAGGGTGTGTGTGTTGTGGTGTGTGTTGTAGTGCATGTGTGTGTTCTGGTCCTGTGATTGTGTGTCACTGTCTGTGTGCATCACGTCGTGTGTGTTACTGAAACTGACCAGAGAGCAGCAGGGGACGGGCTCGGTCCAGAAGCTGAGCGGAAGATGGCGTTTGATCATGGGGCGGCTGCGGGCCCTACTGGGGCCCCTGTGGTGGAACAGTTCCGCCAGGGGCCCCAACCCGCTGCTGCCCTTTGCCGCCCCGACTCCTTGATCATCAGCACAAACAGCCACTGCCGAGCTGTTTTCTTGCTCATCTGGACTCCCCGCTCTTGCAATTTTCAGCAGGTCGTCGTAGTAACGCAGGCGGCCGCTGGTCGTCACGGACACCGAGTCGCTGTAGATGTCACAAGCTTCTTGGTCACCTGAGCAGCGGCCGAAGTATCGCTGCACGTCCCGGCTGATGAGGTCGGCAAACCGCAGCAGCTGCTTGGTCACATCCAACGCGTAGTGGGCGGGGTTTAAGAAAACCTCCTCCAAACATTCCTCCTCTTCCTCCTGAGCTTCAGATTCTTCATCCTCCTCCTCCTCTTCCTCCTCCTCCTCCTCTACCTCTCTGTCTTCCTCATCTTCCCTCGCTTCGGGCTTTTCCTCCACGTCTTCCTTGCATGGAGAATGCTGGAAAATCAGAGGGAAGTAGGCTGGAGCCGGGGCCTGGACGAAGAAGTTCCTGATGACTCCTGCAGCCATGTTGGGTTTTTAACACTGGAGAGACATTTACACAAGAGGAAAGGTAAGAATCAACCAGGAGAGCAGTGTAGTCCGGCGGCTGAGGACCAGATTTGGGAAGAAAGGGGACACGTCGGACAAAAGCACCAAATTTTTTCCACATTCTCTCTATCACTATAGGTTTCAATTTTTGATAGGAGCCACTTCATCAAGATTGCAGATCAGAGATGGCAGCCATATAAAACCTATGAGAACCAGTATATCTTCTAAGCCACTTAGAAGATCAATCTTGGTGTCAAAATATACATTTTCTGGGTCAAAGAATAATTACTACTTATTGCTAATTGCTACTGAGAATATCACTAGATGATCAAATAGATATC
The DNA here is from genome assembly GCF_030273125.1 of Centropristis striata. NCBI lineage: Eukaryota > Metazoa > Chordata > Actinopteri > Perciformes > Serranidae > Centropristis > Centropristis striata. The sequence goes on along the minus strand of NC_081517.1, from coordinate 43,606,778 downwards.
TTCATTTTGGCCATGTATTTACATAATTATTAGATTCCAAACATTTTCAGCTGAGGATTCTCTGCTGCAGCACTTGAAGCAAGTTGCCTACCAGTCTGAGTGAAAATGAACATTTCTATTTGATCAAATAATCATCTAGTGATATTCTCAACAGCTTTAAATGATTCCTTGACCCAGAAAATGTAGATTTTGACACCAAGATTGACCTTCTGAGTGGCTTGGAAGATGTATTGGTTCTCATAGACTTTATATGGGTACCATCTCGGATCGGCCATCTTGATGAAGTGGCTCCTACCAAAAATTGAAACCTATGATGATAGAGAGCACGTGGAAAAAATTTGGTGCTTTTGTCCAGCGTGTCCCCTTTATTTAGCTAAGCCGCCTGACTAGTGTGTTCAGAGCATAAAAATAGTTTTAAAAAGTCAGTTTTATTACCTTAGCCTTCAGGATCAGGTGAGTCCGTGTTGCTCCGTCCTGGCTCATTGATGGAGACACTTTCCTGGATGTGTGTGTGCATGTGTACCGCTGCACCGGCAGGATGGTCGCTGTATATATACCTCATCACACGGCCGCAGACGTGTGTGTGTCTCCCGTCGGATGAGGCAGCTTCCAGAACAAATATTTGCATGCCGGATTGGCCAAACACACTTTGTTTACTTTATCACTGGGCAACGGAGGAGGGGGTCCAGGGCTAATGGATCCTCTGCTAGGGGACGATGGAGAGTAGTCACACACACACACACACACACACACACACACACACACACACACACACACACACACACACTCATCATTGCTTTTTTCCGTTCCTGTTATCAGGCTAGTTAAAGGATAAAAGACCATGAAATCAAATCATATGCTGTTTTGACTTCTAAAGGGGAACACTCTGAACCGACAGCAGCAGACTGAGACCTGGTTCTGCTCAGAACATGACGCACTGTTGTGTTTTTAACCCTTTATCAGGCAAAGAACTATATTTGGTAACTTCAGGTAATATTTTGAGAAAAAAAGTTGCAGATTTAAGAGATTTAAAGTGGCAAATCTACAAGAAAAGTTGGAGATTTAAGAGATTTAAGGTTGCAAATCTGCGCAAAAAAGTTGTGGATTTACAAGAAAAAAGTGGGAAAAAATCAACTTTTTTCTCCCAGATTTACCACTTTAAATCTCATGAATCTGCACATTTTTTTCTCGTAGATTTGCCACTTTAATCTCGTAAATTTTTTTCTCAAAATATTATTTTTGTATGTGTTTTTTTACACATTCTGGCAGTATGTAATATCCTCCAATATTCTCTTGGGTTGAAATTTGGAATTTGTAAGTATTTCAATGAGTGCCCTATTAAGGGTTAAAGTGGTGAATCTGGGAGAAAAAAGTTGCTTTTTTCCCACTTTTTTCTCGTAAATCTGCGACTTTTTTCACGCAGATTTGCAACTTTAATCTAGTAAATTTGCATCTTTTTTTCTTAAAATATTACCTGAAGTTACCAAATATAGTTCTTTGCCTGATAAAGGGTTAAAGCACAAGGACACAACAACAAACTAACCACATCAACCTCCCAAAAATTCGTCTTCAACAAGATGATTATATGCTCAGACAGCAGTTCTACCCGTGGCTATTGGATGACTTGCTGAAAATGAAATGAAAAGGCTGCTCAGGTGCTGTTAGATCAGGTGGCGGAGCAGCACAAAGAGCCCTCCAGCAATGCACCGCTCCTGATGGACAGATAACACTTTGCAGAGCCGCTAGCATGATTTCAATTAAATCCATTTAGACTAGAAAAGGTGGCAACGCTTTATAATAAGGTCCTTAATAACCATTAATTAACAAGTAATAAGGCTGATAATGACACAATTACATTTTTCCCCCACACAATAAAGACCTGTTATTGATTAATTAATAAATACAGGCTATTCAATTTTGTGTCATTTCTTGTTCATTTTTGCATCTATTTTGTTCATATTTGCATCTATTTTTTGGTTGTTTGGTAATTTTTACATGTATTTTTGGTCAATTTGTGTCTATTTTGATAATTTTGTGTCATCTTTGGTCATTTTTGCATCTATTTTTGGTTGTTTTTGATCTTATAATTGAGCGTAGAAGAAGTTATCTTCTTGTTCTTGTATCATTTTTCCAGCCTGTGTTATGATGACGGGGTTGTGTTCACTCCACGCTCATTTAAATTTGCTGCAATTTTTGTTCAACGCAGCTCAAAACATTATAACATTTTCCCAACTGATCTGCTTTCTGCCTCTGATCCTGAGCCTGTCATCGTCCTCCACCTTTAATATGGCTATAAAAAATCTTATTGCATTTTGGGTTTTTTTAAGGTGTGGGGGATTTGGGGTGCGTCAACCCAGTTGGGACATAGAAGGGGGTGCACGGCTGAAAAAGTTTGGGAACCGCTGATCTACACGACATCATACTTTACTAAAGCTTGAGAAAGCTGAACTTAAGCTTTGTCATCATAATGAAAATATCATAACAAATATTTGTCTTGTGCAGTTTTAACTTATTTACATTTCCTCAACATTCACAGAAAGAAGAAGAAATATTCGAGATCTTTAGAATCGTTCATCTCTTTAATGATTAATTAAAATAAACTGCAGTGGATTCTGACAATAGTACAATATTTGTCAGTGCTGTGTTGCTTCTGGGAGATAAAGACACGCTGGTTTACTTTACTGGAGATAACACAGATAAAGTAAACTTTTAGTGTGTGTACAACATGAAAGTGCATGTTTATAACGTGTTGATCATGAAAGCAATGATTTCACTGATTAAATCCTACACTTCACCACATTTTACCGACCTTTTACAGACATCTGTAACTCTGTAAATATGTGCATGTGCTTCTGTTTATATGTGCATGCTGAGCATTAATGTGTGTGTGTGTGTGTGTGTGTGTGTGTGTGTGTGTGTGTGTGTGTTATCAGGACACCCTGACTCCCCTGGCCTGCCTGTCATCAGTATCCAGGCTTCTGTGTTGATTTTAGGACTAAAGATCAATAGCGGCAATATGTCAGCTCTCAAGAGCCTGACAATGAATTACACACGCTTTTAGGCACACAAGCACATGGACACACACACACACACACACACACACACCACAAACACATACACACACACACACACACACACACACACACACACACACACACACACACACACACACACACACCACACACACAAGACAAGAAAACCGATAATAAAATTGCGGCTCTTCTTCATGCCCTTTTTTTTTTAAGTTTGAAAGCCTCAGTCTTTAACTTTTATATAGTTGTAATGTGAAAGTAATATCAAGACAGATATTCTGTTGGAGAAAAAACATGTTTTTAATTAGTAACGTTGAATTAAAAGTACACATTATTGACACAATCAATTGTTATGCTTTTGCCACATTTATCAAACTGAATGAGATACAGATTTTCTAAAGAAATCTGGCTAACGCTTTATATTAAGGTCCTTGTAATAACATTAATTAACAAGTAATAAGGCCCTTGTAAGTCCTTACAAGATGCTTATTAACATTATTGTGTGTTTATAAGCTTATATAAGTGTTAATAATGGCATTACAAACACCCATGACCCACCCATTATGTCTTTGCCATGCCTTTATTAATCTTATTTTGTTTGCTTATTGATATTAAAATATACTTTATTGCTCATCTATTATAAGTTAACTATAAGTTAACTATGCTTTTTGCAACTAGCGGATCTAAAGCGAGAACAATGACTTATTACTTGTTAATTAATGGTTAGTTAACCCATTGAAGCCTGGAAAGCGGATACGTCGTTTTGTAGTATTTGTATAAGCTCTCAAATACTTTTTGAATTTCATTTCTATCTGCTACAGAGGCTATTGTAGCAGATATAGGCTATATTATTTAGTAGAAGCGTTGACACTTCTGTTGAATTTCCAGAAAAACTTCAGGTTTTAGGGGCTGATTTTAAAATCGCCCAGAGGTTTTACAGGCGTTTTAGGCCTCAATGGTTATTAACCCTCCTGATATGTTGCGGGTCAAATTGACCCATTTCAGAATAAAATTTTAAAATAATAAAAATAAAGTAAAAGTATGTTTTCATAAAAAGAAAAAAAAGAACATTTAAAATAAATGTAAAAAAAAATAAAAGTCATGTCAAACGATTGTATTTTATAAGTAGTCTTTCCAGTGCACATAAAAAAAGTTTTAACATGAATTTTTTAAATGAAAACGAGTGAATTATCCTCATTGAACCATGATCTTTGAGAGGTAAATAACACCATTGCACTAAATATTGATTGAGATGGTTAGTGGCGTTATTAATGAAACATAAACAATGTTTTTGCAGCGGGTCAAATTGCTCCATGAACATTATTGCTGTTCCTGAGAAACAACCATAACAGGAGGGTTAACCCTTTATGGTATGCATTATGATGCCAGTTAGGAAAAAAATGTTTGGAGTGTTTTTTGTCTTAAAATAGACTAAATAAACATAATTTGAATACATTTTATAATTATTTTTTTCTTGTAAGTTTATGGGGCTTGTTGCCCGTAGGCGACATTGTACCATAACGATGCACAAGTGAAAAAGAAAGTTTTTAAAATTAATTTTAACATAATTTATTTAATAAACATGTGTAAAAGATTCAGTAGCTTCAACAGGGTACAATACATAACGTTTTAAATTGAAAAACATTATAAAAGGAGCTTTTTTTAACCGGTTTCTTGTCTGCCTGTAGGCAACATTGTAGCATTGAACCAACGACCCATTGAAATGAATGTCTTGAACAGTCTAAGTGTAACAAATGATCAAAAATGAAAGTTTACTCACCTATCAGTAGGAATATATTTTTTCCAGATGGAAAAGGACCAGGAAATTGTGTTTTGAGTGATTTTTTTGTGGCGCAAAATGGCTAAGCTGTTTCCTTTGGTCAAAAGTCAAAAGTCTGCAAAATAGGGTTTCAATATGGCCTCCTGGAGGTCATGTGACAAATTAAAGCATTGCTATTGGTTCCCTATACTCTTCCCTCTTTTTTAAAGTATTGCATCACTCAAAAACATGCATTGAAGAAATCGGACAGGCCAAAAATGGGTATGTTGCCTGAGGGCAACACCGTACCATAGAGAGTTAAGGACCTTATTATAAAGCGTTACCAAAATCTGTCAAACAAAACACAAAATTAAAGCTCCTCAAATTGTAAAATGTCTCCATTGTCGGCCTCGGGCCTTTTAATGGCTGTTTTCAAACTGTTCCAGAACCGGGGGACCAGGTGGTCCTCATCAGGCCACTCCAGGTACGTCCTGGAGTTCATGACTCTCCGCAGCTTGCAGAACTTCTTGGGGATGGTCTCTTTGTCGATGGGCTCCAACAGGATCAGCACAACCGAGTCGTCGTTTTGGTCGAACAGCCTAAAATGCGTGTAATCCAGCTCGTACTTGCACCATTCACTCCTGACAAAATGCTGAGAAAGGACAAACAGAGTTCTGTGACTCTTCTCGATGGCGTCCATGATGTTGTCCAGGATCCAGGCTCCGGGGACAAAGTCTCTCTGGTGGAGGCAGAGCCGGAGACGGGGCTCCGTCTGCTCCAGCTCCGGGATCAGATGTGCTTCCACCCAACCAGAGTCCATCTCGCTGTAGGAGACAAAGGCGTCATACTGGAGCTCTCCCTTCTTTAACTTGGGCTTCCTCTTGGCTCTCAGCCAGGCCCAGGTCATCCTCACGTACCACACAACGCTGAATCTGTGACACAAACCTGCGACCAGTGCCAAAACCAGCAGGATTCCCAAGAAGAGGACAGAAAAAGCTAAAGCTGTGTGGCACTCAAACACAGACAACCTGGCGTCTGCTGCACTCTTTCCTCTCAAGGCGTCGGGGGAATCACAAATGTACGACTTGGAATCCCCAAAGGTGACTTGATGATTCTTCCAGCCGCTCCTCATGAACGCTATAAAGTCACATGAGCAGTGAAACGTGTCTGCACCAGCTTCCAGACTCTTCAGATTGTTAAACATATTCAGATGGTTGCCGCTGAACCACTGCAAGTCGTTGTTTTGAATGAAGAGATATGACAGACGAGGGTATAAACCTCCATCTGGCAGGCTTCTGATCCTGTTGCCGGAGATGTGCAGCTCTGTGAGAAAAGGTAGCTCGATGTTGAACACGGTCAAGTCGTTGTCTGATAGATCGAGGATGTGTAAACTCATCGGCAAACATGTGGTCACTTCTCTTAAATGTGTTGCTGAAAGGTTGAGGAACCGGAGACTTGGCGGCCAGAAACAAGTCTCAGGCATCCTATGAAACACGTTTCCACTCATGTCGATGTTTTCAAGCTTGTCTAGTTTGGTGAAGAGCTGGCTGTTGATGGTATGCAGTTGATTCCTGCTGACATTGAAGGTTTGCAAACTCCAAAGTCCACCTTTGCCATAGCACATCATCTCGCTCAGGGCCAGATCAGTCAACAAGTTGTCACTGATGTCCATAAACTCAAGCTTTGCGAAGTCGACAGAGGACTGACATGGAAGAAGGAATAACTTGCAGTTGAGCACAGACACCTTCCGCACCACGCTCAGCAGAGGCTGCAGGAAAAACAGGGCTGGGAATTTGTAGAACTGAGGGACATTAACGTTTTTAAACACAACAGCCTCCAAATGGTCAATGCGTGAGATCCATCCAATAGAACCAAAATGAGTTAAGAAGAATCTAGTATCTTCAAGCGCCAGCAACGTTAAATTTGAGTCCGACATCAACTGCAGGAAGGCAATACAGGCTGGAACCGCCATGGTGATATTTTTGAAAATAATACTTTTTGTTCCACCATCATGGGCCACTTTAAACGGAGTCATGTGATCAGGTGTAAAGAACTCCATCTCTGTGAATGTCAGGGTTGTGCTCGGGTGTACAACATCTAACAGTATAGCTTTTACTAGCTCTCGTTGGCTCTGTAGCGGACCATTCAGACCAAGTGTTGCATTTTTAATTGGCCCAATTTGTCTCAAACTTCCTTCTGTGTAGACTCTGAGATTCTTTCCATCAAAAACAACCTCTTCCAGACCACGGAGGCCAGAGAAGTCGGCTTCTCTAACCGATTGAAGGTGAGGTCCTCCAAAATGTAACGTCTTTAAACTCTTCAGTGGCTGGAAAAGATTCCCTTGACCCAACGATTTGTATTTGTTCCCCAAAAGATTCAAGGACTGAAGAGAAAAGAGGTTCTCAAACCATCCAGCAGACAACGTATCCAGTCTGTTTAAGGACAAATCCAGTTTCTCCAAATTAGTCAGCGGGACAAATGCTTTGTCGTGGATCGTTTCGATTCGGTTGTTATTCAAGATCAAAGACCGTAAACTAACAAATGCTACAAAGTCGTTCTCCGTTATTTTCTTCAGTCTGTTGAATGAGAGATCCAGTTGAGTGATGAGCTGTGAAGGAGCAGCAGGGACCGACTCCAGGTTTAGTTTGGAGCAGTAGCAGGACGTTTGTTCACAGTGACACCCTGGTCTGGAAACTGAGGAGGTGTGATCAATCAGCAGAAGGACAAATTGAAGAAATGCGAGGATTCTCATCTTGAGCTCCTATAAAACACAAAAAAGTGAAACCAACCATCAGGCATTTTCTTGTAATCTGTTTATAGTGAATATTTCTGCCACTACCACTACCGCGACTGTGCAAACAAGTCTTGACGCTCTAAACCAGGGGTCCCCAAACTACGGCCCGCGGACCACTTCCGGCCCGCCAAAGCAATTGGAGTGGCCCACTTAACTATCCCGAACAATCCCTCTAAACATGACCAGTTTTTTTAAAATTGCATTTATTATATATTTATTTATAAAATATCCTCATGTAATGATTAAGATAGGCGTTCTAATTAAAATTGACCTCAGTTATGAATTATTTACAGTAGTAGCAGTCATTTTCACCCCCCCACACAATGGTATATTCCGTTCTACGTGATGCCAAGCCGTAAGCGTAAGTTTTCGCGGGCAAGGCAAGCTAACGGAAAATGAATGCAGAGTCCATTTTCACCTGTACCTGTTACAAAATCATTGTTAACTGGCATCAGCTTGTGTTTTCATTTTCTACAAAATAAAAGGAATATCTGTGGTACTTCAAATAAACATGTGAAGACTTTTTATTACTTTTTTGCAAACCAATAGGTGGTGCCAAGGCCAACAAATGACCGTTATATTTACACAATAACACTGGTGGTCACTTTGGCCCATATCATTTCCTGTTATAGACTGACCCCGGCCCCCATCACAGAAAGAAAAGCTGATGTGGCCCCCACCGAAAAAAGTTTGGGGACCCCTGCTTTAAACTATGACCAGTATCACACTGACCATAAAGCACTTGTGTCCTAATGGACTCGAACTGAACCCACGGCTCTTACTCTGCTATGTTTCTTGACTTCATCCTTGCTTGTGTTGTATTAACTCTCATTTGTACGTCGCTTTGGATAAAAGCGTCTGCTAGATGACATTGTAGAATTTTAGAATTGTAAATCAAGAATCCAAGCTCCACAAAAGGATGGGTAACGCTTTATAAAAAGGTCCTTAATAACCATTAATTAACAAGTAATAAGGCATTGTTCTCGCTTTAGATCTGGTAGTTGCAAAAAGCATAGTTAACTTATAATAGATGAGCAATAAAGTATATTTTAATATTAATAAGCAAACAAAATAAGATTAATAAAGGCATGGCAAAGACATGATGGGTGGCCATAATTGAAAAATCTACTTAATCTCCCACTATACGAATACATAGTTCCTGCGGGCACTGCACTAGTATTAAAAATGCTAGGGAGCATGGCTTCAGCCAGATAGCCCATCTATAGATGAGTGGTATGACATCATATATGAAATTTTTGTAATGGAAAGAATCACTTTCTCTGTGAGGCTTCAAAAAGCCAAATTTGAGGAAATCTGGGAGAAGTGGAGATTGTACATCACCCCGAAACGCCCTTCTTTTGTTTAATATTGTGTAACTTTCTTTTAAAAAATGTTTTAATCTGTTTTTTACTACTTACTGTAGATGGAAACACCCCCAAGTTCTGTTCTTCTGTTTATAAAAATTTGAAAATATGGATCACAGTGTCTATTATCAAAAATGGTGATGACTGTTGTGATGTGATTTTGAAATGTGATTCTAAATAAAGACAAAATGTAAAAAAAACCCCAACACTGTCTGACTTCCTCCCCAGAGGCTAATTGGTTACCGGTTGCAAATACAGTTGCATTGATATATAAAATATATATAAAATATAATATATAAAATATAGATTTTATTCACAACAGACATTTTTATTAGTTATAGTAGTGACACATAATAATGTCTTTCTGGAAAAAGGCCTATTATTAAATGTGACATTAAGGTTATTAAGCCCTTATATAGTATTTAATGGAAAATACCCATCATGTTTTACAGCACACATGTTGTTCAAAGGTTAAAATGACATTTTGGGTGGTTTTCACTGACAAGATATTTATCTATTTTAATCTATTCTTTGCTCTAATAATCATTGCTCAATGTGACTGGTCTCAATACTGCAATATTAATTTCAGTAGACAAACACTTCATGCATCACTGGTGCATGGTTACTGGGAAAAAATTAAAATTACACATCAACACCTCCCACCCAATCAGAAATGGAAATTTTCTGGTGATATGACATCAATTAATAAATAAAAAATTGCAAAAAGACTGCACTTAATATTTCGACTTTATTCTGATCTTTCTGTATCGAAACAATGCATCAATGTTTGACTTCAAACTATAATTGCTAAAGTATGTTAAAGTTGACAAAATCTTTAGATTATTTCATCATTTAACCCTTTATCGGGCGAAGAACCATATTTGGTAACTTCAGTGGATATCCAAAATGTCTCTCTGTGAGGTCATAGAACCACATGGATTTCTTCCAGCTAATCGGCAAATCAGAGATAATATTTTGAGAAAAAAGTTGAAAATTTACTAGATTAAAGTGGCAAATCTACAAGAAAAAAAGTTGCAGATTTAAGAAATTCAAAGTGGCAAATCTGCGCGAAAAAAGTGGGAAAAAAGAAACTTTTTTCTTGCAGATTCACCACTTTAAATCTCATAAATCTGCATGTTTTTTCTCGTAGATTTGCCACTTTAAACTCGTAAACTTTTTTCTCAAAATATTATTTTCGTATGTAATATCCTCCAATATTCTCTAGGGTTGAAATTTGGAATTTGCAAGTATTTCAATGAAGGTTAAAGTGGTGAATCTGGGAGAAAAAAAGTTGCTTTTTTCCCACTTTTTTCTCGTAAATCTGCAACTTTTTTCGCACAGATTTGCCACTTTAAATCTCTTAAATCTGCGACTTTTTTTCTTGTAGATTTGCGACTTTAATCTAGTAAATTTGCAACTTTTTTCTTTGCCTGACAAAGGGTTAAACTTAATTACCCACATTTGATCAAACTGATTTTGAAGTCGTAGATTTATTTTAAAGCTACTTTTTTCTTGCAGATTCACCACTTAAAATCTCAAAAATCTGCATGTTTTTTCTCGTAAATTTGCCACTTTAATCTAGTAAACATTTTTCTCAAAATATTACCCACCCTCCCCTGAGTCCGTATGTTTTTTTTACACATTCCTATTAAGTGCCCAATTAAGAGTTACTGCAGAAGCACAGATAAAACATGAAAAAGACTGAAAATAAAGTGAACATACCTTGACGGGTCTCAGTGTCTCTGTTACAGGTGAAGTCTCATCTCCTTTGTCGACCAAATGATGGCATGACAGACAGACGTGTTAACTGATGCATATGTTTCCTCTTTTAGGATGCAAATTGTTTCCCCATCTCTTATATATTCTGCCACATAGGGAAGTCCATTGACAGGAATAAAAATGAGCTTTTGGGTGAAGTATTCTTTATAGAAGTGTCTACATACCGCATCCTGTTGTGGTCTGGTAGAAGTTCTGCTGCAGACAGGAAGTCACTGCAGAGGACCATAAAAACTGCCCAAAACATAATCAAACAACAGATACCTACCATGGACACCATAGTGCTGAGATGATGAGAATGTATCTTTTCTATTTACTATTTATTGAGATGAGATGATAAGAATGTATCTTGTTATTTACTATCTATTATGCTTTTTTTTATGAGTCCAGTACGTGAGGGCATTGAATTTCATTGTATATTCTGTGCAATGACAAATAAATCTAATCTCAATCTCAATCTCTAGGAAGTTTGTTTGGTGCCACAGCTCGTTTATGTCAGTTTGCTACACAACTAATGGGCACTCTACGAAATATTTATAAGAAAGTGCTTGCTGAAAATGTCAAAAAACATCATGAATGCTTCTCTATTGTGGCTGAGAGACAAATTGACCCACCCTCAAGCTACAAGTGCCATACTGCTTCCTTTTCTTAATGATGGTTTAACTGAACTCCTTGTGATGTCCAGTGAGTTTAATTTTTTTTTTTTTTTGTAGTCATCTCCTGGCTTATACTTTTCAATGATCTTTTCTCTGAGTTACTACACTGCAAAAAAGCCAACTTGTATTTTTTGGCCTAAAACAGTGATTTAAGTTCGTAAAACTTGGAAATATAAATTACTGACATTTAGGGCAATAATGTAAGTTAGCACAACAAAGGAAGCCAGTTGTCTGCTCAAAAACAAGTTGATGTTGACAAGTTGAGTTGTTGTTACTTATATCTTTAAGTTGGGGTTCACAACAAGGGACAATAGTTCTGATAACTCTTATTTCTTTGTTGTGAAATGCGGGAAATCTGTGAAATTCGGTCATTAGCGAAAGCTAGCGGCTAACTGACGCTGGCGGCTATCTGACGTTGGCGGCTAACTGACGCTGGCGGCTAACTGATGCTAGCGGCGCTGCTAACTCAAAATTGTGGTCGCAACATTAGCTGACATTTCATAGCGGCGTTACAATTGTGCCAATTCAGCACATTGCAGAAGTTAGCAGAAGTAAGGATTAAAAGTTATTACAATGTAAAATTATAAGTTAGTACAACTTACAGTTGAGTTGACAAAAATCTGAATTCAGAGTTGAGCAAACTCAAAAACAAAACTTAAAATATTTAGTTTAATTTTCCATCTTAAATGTTATTGAAGTTTGTTGCCTTGAAATTTTGAGTTCACCCAACTTTTCTTTTTTTGCAGTGTAGAAGTGTTCTTTTGTCTTCATGGTACAATTGTAGCAGGAATAGTGATGAACCAGAGACTGGACCTCCCAGACACATGTTTTTTTATACTATAATCACTTGACACACATCACCTGTACTCAGGTGATCTCCATTACACTAACTGAAACACTTTGTTGAATTAGTTCAGTTACTTTTAAGGGTTTGAATACTTATGCAATCATTTATTTTAACTTATAGATTTTTAATTCATTTATACTAGTTTGTAAAAATCTGTTTTCACTTTGATATTAAAGAGGGTTTTTATGCAAATTCTTTTTAAAAAGGCCAAATTATATCGACCAAGATTTAATGTGTAAAATGTAGCTGAAACTAGCTACTATCTGACCAGGGAAAGTTACTAAATTAGTACGGTCATTTTCCCAAGCAGCTTTTTTTTCTCTCAAGCCAACAATGAGGCCAAGACTTGTGTTGTCTTGGCCGTCAAGCACAAGACAACATATTAGCAATTACTTTCCTTGAAAAACATATGATAAACCAAAAAGTATCTTGAGAACAAATGCCAGTTTGCTGTGAAATTCTCCGTCTGTGGGTCCTGTGATCGATCCTCGGGAATATCAACAGTTAACACAGCAAGAAAAGATTTGTGAGCCAAGAGGAACAGTATACTACGTATTCAGTTCAGTAAGTTATGAATTAAACATGGAACACCTTTAAGAACTTTAAGCCATGTTAACATTTGAGGGGATCAAATCAGTTTGATCAAATGTGGGTAATTAAGTTTAACCCTTTATCAGGCATAGAAAAAAGTTGCAAATTTACTAAGTTAAAGTGGCAAATCTACAAGAAAAAAAGTCGCAGATTTAACAGATTTAAAGTGGCAAATCTGAACGAAAAAAGTCGCAGATTTACGAGGAAAAAGTGGGAAAAAAGGTACTTTTTTCTCCCAGATTCACCACTTTAACCTTCATTGAAATACATGCAAATTCCAAATTTCAACCCTAGAGAATATTGAAGGATATTACATACGAAAATTATATTTTGAGAAAAAAGTTTACGAGATTAAAGTGGCAAATCTAAGAGAAAAAAATGTGCAGATTTATGAGATTTAAAGTGGTGAATCTGGGAGAAAAAAGTTGCTTTTTTCCCACTTTTTTTTCGTAAATCTATGACTTTTTTTTCCGCAATTTGCCACTTTAAATCTCTTAAATCTGCAAAAACAATTTCTTGTAGATTTGCCACTTTAATCTAGTAAATTTGCAACTTTTTTCTCAAAATATTACCTGAAGCTACCAAATATAGTTCTTTGCCTGATAAAGGGTTAAAAGACAAACAAGAAGACATTTCTGAGCTACATTATACTGAAAATACTTGAAAATCCTGGTTTGAACCTGTGCTTTTTTGTTTTTTCCCTAATTTAGTTTAGGGCAGCAGCAAGCAGAATGTTTTCTTGCATGTAGGGAAGCTTTTAAGGCTTCCTGCTGGCTTTGTTTGTCATTATTAAAAACCTATTTATTCTCCTTGGCCTTCAGTCCCAGCTAGGCAAGAATCCTTGGCTTTCTTTTTACTTTTTTTACCCTTTTATTTGTCTTTTTTATCTCTAACTCTGTTTTGGATTGAGTTTTTATTACTATTTTATTGTTTTACTGTTTTTAGTATCATCATTGTTTTTATTTATACCTATTTGTGTATGATTTATTCTATTTTAATAACTGTACAGCACTTTGGTCAACTGAGGTTGTTTTTAAATGTGCTCTATAAATAAACTTTGACTTGACTTTGTGTCATATCTTAATTGTAATCATAGCGATGGTCTTCTATCTTCATATAGCACCAGCATTTTTTATTTGTATCTTTTAAACTGAGCCTGCTACATCCTCTGAAAGACAAAGTATTAACCAGGCTCGTAAGACTTTTAAAGTTTTGATTTAAAAAAAAAAAATGCTGTTCAAGGTTCAACACTAATTGCAAGAATTAACCTGTTAATTTTTACATCACTATTTTTAAAATTATAATGATCACATTTTCGTCTGGGTGTATCACGAAGCTTTATAACAGGATTGTTGACCCCTTATGAGTCAATTTTCAGCCTCAGATCCTCAAGGGAGACTTTTCTGGTTGTTCCAAAGTGGCGTCTCCCTTTATTTTTTTGAAAATTTGTAATTAATTCGTTTTGCTTTTGTCTGGTTTACTGTTGTTATATCGTCTTCGGAGTATCCTGATTTTGCTTTGTCTGTCAAATAATTTTTTTTAACATAAAGTTGTTCATGTTATTGTTATTATTATAATAATAATAACCTGAGAGGGCTCAACTTTTAAGCCTGTGTTCTGTGGAAAATAAAAAAAGAGGATGAAACAAAAACAATGAGACATGAATGGACCTGTGGGTGATGAAACAGATCAAGTTAAAACCTAGATTAGCAAATTAAATAATGACTGATTTGATGTTAAAGTACAAAACCTTTTTTTTATTCTATGATCAAAACTGCAAAACATCTAGAAAAATATACAACAAATGCTTAACCTTTCACAACATTTAACATTTGAAAATGGGAACATAAAAGAAAAGGAATATTCACATTTTCCCCATTAATGATAAAAGAACATTCATTTTTATTTCCTTTCTTTTACATATCAATGTTTTTATATGTTTGCAATTATTGTTAAGGTCTGCCGCTTTGTTTTTTTTTAAATGTATCTTTTTATTTCAAACATCTCCGCAGTAGCCAGAGTCGTTGGAGAGTTGTGAGTTGGAGCTGCGGTTGGAGGAAGAGTTCCAGATGTCCAGGTTCATGTGGGGGCCAAAAGGGTTGAAGCTGGAGTACTGCATGGGGGCGCAGGTCGCCTCCGGGTCCCGGGTGAAGGGAGAATGAGGCGGGGTGATGGGGGACACCGGGGACATGGGGGCGGATCTCTCAGGCTGGAAGTGGCTCTGGTAGGGCTCGCTCTGGGGGGTCCAGATGGATCCAAACAGGCTGGACATGGGGGACAGGCTGCGGGTCCCAGAGAAGTATGGCTGCAGAGGACACATATCAGCTGTTAGCACACTTTTTCTGTCATATTGTAGCTGCTCTGTAGCCTGAGAAAAAAGTTTACGAGAAAAAAAAGTGCAGATTTATGAGATTTAAAGTGGTGAATCTACGAGAAAAAAAGTTGCTTTTTCCCCCACTTTTTTTTAACGTAAATCTGCGATTTTTCTTGCGCAATTTGCCACTTTAAATCTCTTAAATCTGCCACTTTTCTTGTAGATTTGCCACTTTAATCTAGTAAATTTGCAACTTTTTTCTTAAAATATTACCTGTAGTTACCAAATATAGTTATTTGAAAGAAAGGGTTAACAGACAAGGCTTTTTACCAAACAAGAATACATTTCTGAGCTACATTATCCTGAAAATACTTGAAAATCCTGGTTTGAACCTGTGCTTTTTTGTTTTTTCCCTAATTTAGTTTAGGGCAGCAGCAAGCAGAATGTTTTCTTGCATGTAGGGAAGCTTTTTAGGCTTTGTGTCATATCTTAATTGTAATCATACCGATGGTCTTCTAGCTTCATATAGCACCAGCATTTTCATTTGTATCTTTTAAACTGAGCCTGCTACATCCTCTGAAAGACAAAGTATTGCTAACACCAGACTAATCATACATGAGATTAGTCTGGAAACCAGCCGTTCATTTCTCCGTAGAGGAGGTGTGGTTTACGATCCTCCGGAGCCGTTTATTGGACGCTTAGAATGTCTATCAAAGCGTCTGTAGGTAGCTCTTAGCCAATCAGATCAGTTATACCAGATGACGTAGTAGAGCTACAGAAATGGATGTTTGTTGTGTGTGTGTCTGTGAGAGAGTGTTGTTTGCTGCTTTGCTTCTCCAGTTCTCGCTTTCTGCAAGATTATTTAATCTCACGCCTTATTCCCCCTCATGTCATTCAGCCACACACATCCACTGATTTTCTGCGTTACAGCAGTGAGTGGTAGCGGGGCTAGTAGCGGGGCATGTAACGGGGCTAGTAGCGGGGCTAGTAGCGGGGCTAGTATCGGGGCTAGTAGCGGGGCTAGTAGCGGGGCTAGTAGCGGGGCTAGTAACGGGGCTAGTAGCGGCGCTAGTAGCGGGGCTAGTAGCGGGGCTAGTATCAGGGCTAGTATCGGGGCTAGTAGCGGGGCTAGTAACGGTGCTAGTAGCGGCGCTAGTTGCTAGATTAAACTTTTCCCAAATCCTGTCAGAAGCAAGGCTAAAACATCCTTTTTCATGGTGAAACAGGAGTGTAAACGTTAACGTTGTTCTTCTTTTAAAATAAACTTATGTGGAAGTCCCATTGCAAAGGATTAAAAAAATATGCTTGGAACACACAACACTGCCAGGTAGAGTAGCTCTGCGGCTGATTTAGTTCATCTAGAGATAACGTGCAGGTTTTTTTCCTGCCATCGACCAATCAAGCAGTTGAGGAGAAGGTAAAATTTATAATCGACCAAGATTTTCTCTCTCTTTCTTTCTTTCTTTCTTCTGCATTGTCAAAACACAAGTAGATGTAACATTTTGCTTTTAACAATTGAAAAAATAAATTATTGTATGTATCTTTGGACAAAATAACTCATAATAACTCACATAAGTGATTCTTCATAGTTTGATTTGTGTGTTTGTAGTTTTACAACAAACATTTCCTGATGGTATTAACATTTAGCCTGACAGATTCTGGCAATATAATAATATTAGGAATATAATATTATTATATCAATTAAAATGCAACTTCAAACTATCAGTATTGAAATAAAATAAAAAAAAATTAAAAAAGGTACATTTGCAGCTTATAGGACAATTATGTGGTGTCATTTCTTTTTGCATATGTGCTAAAATGCACACTGATGATATACATCTTTGATACAATGCACTTAACTAAACACAATCAGCAGCTGTATAAAAAGGGAGAAGTATCAAATGAACGAGAAGTTTATAAAAACACCAGTGAGTCTAATACACCCAAAGCTCTTGTTCCTCATTTCTGCTCCGACACAGAGAGCAGAGAGATGAAAGTACAAGAGACCAAATCTTCCTCTAAATGCTGTCGGTCACTAGCCTGGGTATACCCAGACTGCCTTGCGTGATCGAATTTCATTTCAAACCTCCAGGCAGTACTACTCGACAGACGGAAGCTTGTAGTTTTGTAGTTTTCTTACGGATCCAACATGGCTGCAGCAGACTCCTGTTTCACCACGAAAAAGGATGTTTTAGCCTTGCTTCCGACAGGATTTGGGAAAAGTCTAATCTACTAATCTACCAACTAGCGCCGCTACTAGTCCCGCTACTAGCGCCACTACTAGCCCTGCTACTAGCACCGCTACTAGCCCCGCTACTAGTGCTGCTACTAGTCCCGCTACTAGCCCCGCTACTAGCGCCGCTACTAGTCCCGCTACTAGTCCCGCTACTAGCACCGCTACTAGCACTGCTACTAGCGCCGCTACTAGTCCCGCTACTAGTCCCGCTACTAGCCCTGCTACTAGCGCTGCTACTAGCCCCGCTACTAGCGCCACTACTAGCCCTGCTACTAGCGCTGCTACTAGCCCCGCTACTAGCCCCGCTACTAGCGCCACTACTAGTCCCGCTACTAGTCCCACTACTAGCGCCACTACTAGCCCCGCTACTAGCGCCGCTACTAGCACCGCTACTAGCCCCGCTACCGTAACGCCGGTGATCTGGCTACGAGCCGGGGGACATCGGAGCCGCCGAGAGACCCCCAGCAGCTTGTTTATTGCCCATAAAATCAGTGGATGTGTGGCTGAATGTGAACATGCTGCAGAAAAACGTTGCAGAAGCAGAACTGAGCATTTTAGTCTCAAAGTAGAGATGCTAGAGGGCTAGTCTGGCTATGTAAGCATCAATTTCTGTCGCTCTACATACGTCATCTGGTATAACTGATCTGATTGGCTAAGAGCTACCTACAGACGCTTTTGATAGACATTCTAAGCGTCCAATAAACGGCTCTGGAGGATCGTAAACCACGCCTCCTCTACGGAGAAATACATTGCTAGTTGCCAGACTAATCTCATGTGTGATTAGTCTGGTGTTAGCCAGGCTAATCGGTCACAACAGAGAAGCCTTTAGTGTCTCTGTGTGCATTGATGTTCCAAATGACAGACACAGACAAAACACAAAGTGTGGTTGTTAACATGTACATCAAGTGTTCAGAGGTTTTCAGTGGAAACAGGCGAGGCGGCAGGTAAATAAGGATCTTGGCCATCATGGTGTTAACCTCTGCAGCAACCGGCTCTCTCATTGGCTGGCTTCATGTTACACGCTCACATGTGCAGCGACCTAAATGTTCCTTTCTGTAACTCTTGTAATACAATCAGCTGTGTAACTATAACTGCATGACTGATATTCCTCATTGTGTTTATAGTGAAGCGTTATAGCAGCAACAGTGTAAATCTGAAGATTTTGTGTTTTTCTGCCATTATTAAATTGTATCATGATTTTAACCACCATTTTTTACGCAAACCTACTGCAGTTATTTTTTCATTACACAACTTTAACCACATCCTGTAAATCTATATTTAACTGTGCATTGTTAGTGGAACTAAACTTCCCCTAAAATAAAACCATTTTCGTGGTTTCTTTGTGTGCCCAAAGTTGAGCAATAGTAGTCAAATGCAAATCTTAATTATGATCATGTCAGGTAGTATGCTGGGGAGGTTTTGAGGTTTGATTTTGAAGAAATAATGATTATAAATATGGCTATTGATGATGATTTGAGGATGCTACAAAGTGAAGCCAGTGTGGACTTGCCAATTCCTCGACTGGCCACTTGAGTCTGGCACAAAAATCCCTACAGTTTTGCTCCTGATAGCTAATTTCCCACTTTGTAACAACTGTGAGGGTGCTACGTTTCATATAACTCCCCTGTTTAGTTTATATTCAGACTTAAAATCATGCATAATTAAGGGCATAGCTTCTTTAAGTGACTCTGAACTTCCCTCACAGAAGGCTGGCCGCTACATTCAGCCCTCATTTAGAGTTTTGGGCTCTTCAAAAACGCCCCAAATTTATGGTCATACATAATATTAGACCATAAAATAAGACTCTAAACTATTTCAGTGTAGTGTTCTCACCTTGCTGCCCACACAGGCTGCTGTGTCCCAGGTTGAGGCTGATTCCTGAGGCTGTTCCTCACTCCAGCTGGTCTGATTGCCGTGTGCATTCTGGGCCTCTTGACCAGGAAAACCACTGGGAAATGTTCCATTACCTACGACATGATTAGAACAAACCAATGCTTAACTTGAAACCTTAACTCTTTATCAGGCAAAGAACTATGTTTGGTAGTTAGAGTCAGGTAATACTTAGAGAAAAAAGTTGCAAATTTACTAGATTAAAGTGGCAAATCTACAAAAAAAAGCCGCAGATTTAAGAGATTTAAAGTGGCAAATCTGCGCGAAAAAAGTCGCAGATTTACGAGAAAAAAGTGGAAAAAAACAGCTTTTTTCTCCCAGATTCACCACTTTAAATCTCATAAATCTGCACATTTTTTTCTCGTAGATTTGCCTCTTTAATCTCGTAAACTTTTTCCTCAAAATATTATTTTCATATGTTTGTTTTTTTTACACATTCTGGCTGTATGCAATATCCTCCAATATTCTCTAGGGTTGAAATTTGGAATTTGCAATTATTTCAATGAGTGCCCTATTAAGGGTTAAAGTGGTGAATCTGGGAGAGAAAAGTTGCTTTTTCCCACTTTTTTTCTCGTAAATCTGCTACTTTTTTTCTTGTAGATTTGCCACTTTTATCCAGTAAATTTGCAACTTTTTTCTCAAAATATTACCTGAAGTTACCAAATATAGTTTATACTCTACATGATCTAATTTTATATTTAATATATCATACGGTACAGTGTGATACGAGCTCGTACCTATGTAGTTCCTCTCCTCACTGTAGGTGTAGGGACTGTTGCAATGGCTGTTGGCACTGGTCCAGGTGAACCTGCAGGGAACAGGAGATAATTGATCCAACGGTTTCAACAGCTACAGATAAAACTGCAACACTGAAACACAGAGACACATTGCTGTGGGAGGGCAATTATTCAAACTGTAAACCAGTATCAGTTACCATGCCAGAACAGATGAACAGTATCTTAACTAATAAGTTACCTTTAGTAGTTAGAGAGACTGTTTAGACAGAGGGGTTGAAGTGACATAAAAGTAATAAGAGTTTTCAGATTAATACACACATTTACCCCTTTCACATTATGGATTATCATTTCATTCATTGTTAATGCAGAAGTAGTTTATTTTTTTACCAAAGCACGTACCCATTGTATGCTGCGGTGGTGGCTGGCTGAGGTATGTAGGGCAGAGCTTCAGTGGTGTTGTATCTGAACTCGTTAGTGAGGGGGATGGAGGGAGCCGACCACGTCTCTTCAGGCAGATACTGTCCCGTCAGGTCTGCAGAGCACACAGAAACTTTTCAGTAGAATGTACAAATCTGTATGATGTTTATAGATTTTGATTTATTAATTTTATTTTTTTCTAACTTCTGTTGTTTGACATTATCATTTTTATTTATTTATTTTCTCTTTTTTTTCTTCTAAATTATGTTTTTGACATTATAATTTTTATTTATTTATTTTGTTATTAAAAATTAAATATTAAAATTATGTATTCTGACATTTTTATTTATTTATTTACTAATTTTATTTTTTTCTTACTTCTTTTGTTTGACATTATCATTTTTATTTATTTATTTTCTAATTTTTTTCTTCTAAATTATGTTGTTTGACGTTATCATTTTTATTTATTTTTTTCAAAATTATGTCTTCTGACATTGTTTTTATTTATTTACTAATTTTATTTTTTTCTCAATTCTGTTGTTTGACATTGTTATTTTTATTTATTTATTTTCTCAGTTTTTTCTTTTAAATTATGTTGTTTGACATTATCATTTTTATTTACTTATTTTTTTCAAAATTATGTCTTCTGAAATTCTTTTTATTTATTTATTTATTTACTCATTTTATTTTTTCTCACTTCTGTTGTTTGACATTGTTATTTATTTATTTTCAATTTTTTTTCTTCTAAATTATGTTGTTTGACATTATCATTTTTATTTTTTTTCAAAATTATGTCTTCTGACATTTTTATTTATTTATTTACTAATTTAATTTTTTTCTTAATTCTGTTTGACATTATTTTTTTTAATTTATTTTCTCATTTTTTTTCTTCTAAATTATGTTGTTTGACATTATCATTTTTATTAATTTATTTTTTTCAAAATTATGTCTTCAGACATTCTTTTTATTTATTTATTTATTTACTAATTTTATTTTTTTCTTACTTCTGTTGTTTGACATTATCATTTTTATTTATTTATTTTCTCATCTTATTTTTTTCAAAATTATGTCTTCTGACATTATTTTTATTTATTTATTTACTAATTTTATTTTTTTCTAAATTTAGTTGTTAGAGATTATTATTTCAATTTTTATCTTTTATGGCCTTACTGTTTCTATTTGCTCATGTCATGTTCTGTCTTTCCATTCATCTTGATGTATGTTTTGATATTTTACGTTTATTAAGAAAAAAAAGCAAACATCACAATAAGATATTTGAAATAGCAATGCACAAATCTTATTCTCTGAAGACATGGACAGATATTTATTTGAGATGTTTTTACCCATGTTCCGGTCTACTCCTGCAGCAACAGCAGCAAAACTCGGGGCGAAGCTGGGCGCTGCGATGTCTGGGCTTTGGCACATGTCTTTACGGTACAAGGTGTTCATGCTGAACAGAGGAAAGGCAAAAGAACATGTAAAAATACAGTTTTAGTTCTCCTCAAACATCCATCTATCCATCCATATGTAGAACAAAGAATATGTAGAACAAACTGTTTGTCCTGAGAATTTGTTCTACATATTCTCAGAACAAAACCAGATTGAAAACAGGTGGAAAATAGCAATCTGCTAGCACAATGCATATTCTCTTGTTGTACAAGATTAATGTTTTATTGTGCGCTGTCCCTGTTTCGAAATAAATAAATTACAAATTACAGATATGGAATACATTTCACATTGATTTTTTTCCTACCACATTTTGTCCTCTTTAACACAGATAAACTAGTATTCATCATTTACTGACATTAGCTAACAAATGCATGTCAGCTGAGCATGTTTCTGTGGAGGCTTACACAATCATCACAGCCTGTGTGTGTGTGTGTGTGTGTGTGTGTGTGCTGAGGTACCTGTGAGCCTTGTAGTTTGTGTTCATGGTCTGATAGCAGTCTCTCTCTACTGGGTAGACGCCGTACTGCATGGAGTCCCCTTTAAAAGCAAACAAATCTGTCAACTCAACTCAACTCAACTTTATTTGTAAAGCACTTTAAAACAACCACAGCCGCAACAAAGTGCTGTACATGAACAAACAGAACAAGAGACAATAAAATAAATAAAACAGGAATAAACACTTAAATAAATAGATTCATTGCTTTTTAAAAAACAAGTAAAAAAACAATAAATAAAAGCAAACCATAAAACACTAAAAACAAGAGCAGATGATTATGCAATTTATTGTGAGAAAGTTATAGGACAGGGGTCCCCAAACTTTTTTCGGTGGGGGCCACATCAACTTTTCTTTCTGTCTATAACAGGAAATGATATGGGCCAAAGTGACCACCAGTGTTATTGTGTAAATATAACGATCATTTGTTGGCCTTGGCACCACCTGTTGGTTTGCAAAAAAGTAATAAAAAGTCTTCACATGTTTATTTGAAGTACCACAGATATTCCTTTTATTTTGTAGAAAATGAAAACACAAGCTGATGCCAGGTAACAATGATTTTGTAACAGGTACAGGTGAAAATAGATTCTGCATTCATTTTCCGTTAGCTTGCCTTGCCCGCGAAAACTTGACGCTTACGGCTTGGCATCACGTAGATCAGAATATACCATTGTGTGGGGGGGTGAAAATTAGCTACTACTGTAAATAATTCACAACTAAGGTCAGTTTTAATTAGAACGCCTACCTTAATCATTACATGAGGATATTTGATAAATAAATATATGATAAATGCAATTTAAAAAAAACAGGCCATGTTTAGAGGGATTGTTTGGGATAGTTAAGTGGGCCACTCCAATTGCTTTGGCGGGCCGGAAGTGGCCCGAGGGCCGTAGTTTGGGGACCCCTGTTATAGGATATAAATAACTGGTTTTCCTGTATTAGGTGGATGTGAGTGTTCCTTACTTTTTCTAGATGAGGTAGTGCAGGCGTGTGTTCTGTTGTTGGGGTCTTTGTCTCCCTCGATGCTGCTGGCGCTGCTCCAGCTGCCCCAGCTGCCTCTGCTGGCCCTCACGCTGCCCGACGAGCTGCCAGAGTCCGAGCCGGACTCACACACTCCACCGCCACGCCGCTCCGTAGCACACTTCCGTCGAGTACGAGCAGGACAGACACCTGTCGGACATCAACGAGGCCGGGAGATTAAAATCAAGTGTTTGGAACTGTGTATCTGGGTAACATATTACTAGACAGCTTTAGCGATGCAGACAAGAAACTGCTTTATATTCTTTTAGCTGCAAGTAAAAAGGCCGTTACCAGGAGATGGCTCAAAATGGACTCATTTTACAAAACCTGGTCAAAATGGACAGAATATGTTAAGCCTACAAGTTCTGACTTTATATAAAACTGTTGTTTAACCAAGTAGTTCTCCACCTTTTTGAGTCGCGACCCCCAATTTACCATGCATGTTGTCCATGACCCCCGCTCACTGAACAGAATCTCACACGCACAGTTCAGATCAAACAAAATGAAACAAAATGACCAAAATAAGACACAAAATGACCAAAAAAGACACAAATGAACAGAAAAGACACAAAATGACCAAAAAAAAGACACAAATTGACAAAAAAAGATATAAAATGACAAAAAAAAAAAGACACAAAATGACTAAAAAAGACACAAAATGACGGAAAAGGACACAAATTGTCAAAAAAAACAAACACAAAATGACCAAAAAAGACACAAAATTACCGAAAAAAAGACAAATGACCAAAAAAAGACACAAAATGACCGAAAAAAAGACAAATGACCAAAAAAGACACAAAAATGACAGAAAAAGACACAAAATGACCAAAAAAAGACACAAATTGACAAAAAAGATATAAAATGACCAAAAAAAGACACAAAAATGACCGAAAAAAAGACACAAAATGACTAAAAAAGACACAAAATGACAAAAAAAAAGACAAATGACCAAAAAAGACACAAAATGACCGAAAAAAAGACAAATGACCAAAAAAAGACACAAAGTGACCGAAAAAAAGACAAATGACCAAAAAAGACACAAAAATGACAGAAAAAGACACAAAATGACCAAAAAAAGACACAAATTGACAAAAAAGATATAAAATGACCAAAAAAAGACACAAAAATGACCGAAAAAAAGACACAAAATGACTAAAAAAGACACAAAATGACAAAAAAAAAGACAAATGACCAAAAAAGACACAAAATGACCAAAAAAAGACATTAAATGACCAAAAAGACTAAAACACATGAACACTTTAACACAGTGGAGACAGAGCTGACTTCCAAAATGATTTGGCGACCCCCAGAAATCATCTCACGACCCCAATTGGGGTCCCAACCCCAAGGTTGAGAATAGCTGGTTTAACCAACAACGACTGCTGCAAATAATGATGCTAGGAGAAAATGATGATGCTGTGTGATATAGGCACCCCCCACCCCAACTGTTCCTGTTCTTTGTTCTGTATAAAATGTTTAAAAAATTCCTCAATAAAAAGTGAATAAAAAAAATAAATAAATCCAGTATCTGGTTGTTATTGAGGGAGTAAAGCTGCAGGAAGAGATGTGTGAGAGGTGAGGAGGAGGCCCACCGTTCTGTTTGAGGGGACTCTCAACACTCAGTCCAGGCTTTGGTGCGTCTGACTTGGAGCTGCTGCAGCAGCGGTTCCTATTGCGGGGTGGTCCGGTGACGATACGGTCCCCTGTTTTCCACTCGGGTTCCTTCTCCCTCTCTGGTGTCACCACCACATTGTGCTCAGGAGCACTACAGTCAAAAAAAACAACAATGATCACACATCTTATAGCACTGTTTGCTGCTTTGTTGGATTTAGTTCCACTGCTCTCTATTCACTTTTTAAACATTTTGCAATGAAGCCAGTATTTTGAGAATTTTTACTCTTGAATATGAGAATAAAAGTAAATTGATTCACAGATGAAAAGAAAGATAAAGTGAGGTCTACCTGGAGACAGTTTCTGCCTTCCTGCGACTCCTCTTTCCCTTATTATTTCCTGGAGCAGGGCCAGTCTCTGTGCTCTGTGCTTTCTTTTTCTGGCCTTTACCATCTTCTCTCAGCTGGAGACAGAATAAAGACAGTTGTTATTTTAATGATTATAAAATCATTCACATCAGATCACATTAAACTGAATATGGGTGGTTGACGTGACGCTCAATTTTTGTGTTCCCAGTGACAAATATTACTAAAAATTTGATAATATTTCAATAAAATTAATGTTTTAATATGCAGTTCATTCTTCTACATCTAATCCATCTGCAAACAATGAGCATCGTTCTTCAACTATGCAAATATTCTGTTTTGAACATGACATTTGTCCACCGGTGAAACTGTCCTAGGTAGCATTACTTATCTTAAAACTACTGTCATTTAATACAACTGTAATTTAATAATTTAATAAACGCATTTTAACATTTTTAACACCATTTTAAGTATGTTAATGATTTTGAAATGATTCATATCTTTAAGAAATTGGTTGAAAACATTTAAAGATTAAATATGTATAGCACTTTGTAAAATGGTTAATAATTGGTTTATAAACCATCTAAAAACATTATTTAGTTGGTTATTGTAAAGTGTTACCACGACATTCTTTATTTTGTTGCACCGGTGGACTACCACACCAAAAAGTTAATAATATGCTAAATATATGAAGAATTAGAAATGGACACATTCAGTTATGAATTATTCACATATAAGGGAATATAATTGTATGCCATTTGACATATATTTTTGAATTATTCTTTTTTTCACTTTGAATTTGAGTTCACGTCAACCTCCCATATACGTATCGTTAATTCCAGCAGCTTCCTTACCTCCATTGCAGAACTGTCCCTTTTCTCAGAGTTGATCTTCTCTGCATAGTGCTCAGTGCAGCTCTTCTCTACAGGACTGCAGACCAGCAGGCCGGGTCTGGGTCCTGGACCCACCGTCACGTTGTCTGGGAAACCAGCAGGCGTTTCCATGGGAAACATAACTGCTGCTGGCACTTCATCCTCTACAGTGCTGTGGGGCTCTTCTTTAAAGTCTGCAGACGTCTTTTTATCCAGCTCACTGATGAACGCCGGTTCGTTGTTGTTGCAGACGTCAGGGTCCGGGGTCAGGGTGGGGTCAGGGGTCAGGTCTTCATGCTCCTCGTCCAGCATCACAGCACCAGGGGCCGCTGGGGACGCGTTGGGCTTGTATTTGGAGTAATAGAGTGAAACCTTGTGTTTCTTCTGAGGCTGGGACGGGGTGGTTAGGGGGCCTCTCTTTGAGGAGGCCGGAGGACGGGGGGCGGGGCTGTTGGCCAGCGCTGGAGAGCCACGCCCCTTACCTTTGTCTGAGGTGTGACAGGTGTCCACGTAGCTTTTACAGCTGCCCTTTGTTTTACTGCACAAACAAGACACAAAAACAGGTATTTTAATCCACTTGAGGTGTTTGTCTTTACGCAAACAGTAAACAGTCTTCACATTGAGAAACAGTAGTGTGGAGAAATAGTATTAGATTCTTGATATTTAACCCATTGAGGCCTGAAACGCCTGTAAAACCTCTGGGTGATTTTAAAATCAGCCCCTAAAACCTGAAGTTTTTCTGGAAATTCAACAGAAGTGTCAACGCTTCTACTAAATAATAGATTTTTCAGCCTCTGTAGCAGATAGAAAAAGTATTTGAGAGCTTATACAAATTCTAGAAAAACAATGTATCCGCTTTCCAGGCTTCAATGGGTTAAACAATAAACATTTCCACAACATTTCATTAAATCATGTCTCATAGACAAATGGGCAGACAAAGCTAACTGCAGGGGATTATAATGTGTATTGCATGGCAATTAACTGAACTGGTTCCCCATCCACGTTTCTTCCCCCTCCCCCTTTATTTCTATAGCACATTTAAACAACACAAACGTCTCCAAAGTGCTGTACATAAAATTAACAATAAAACAAACAATTCCATATACCAATCAGCAATAAATAATAAGTGTATAAATCTAAAATGATGACATAAATAAAACAATACAATCAAACAGATAAACATAGTAAAATAAAATAAAAGACGTAGTTAAAAGTAGTAAAAGAAATAAAAGACACAGAGGACCACAAAACTCACGCAGTGTTAAAAAGCCAAGTTTCTATTGTTTCTTTGAAGTTTTCTGTCACTACTTTGCAATGTCTGGTTCCTGTATGTTAATCTCATTGAGACGCGACTTCACCTTAACTTCCTCCTGTTCTTTGATCATGTAAGACTGAAATTTTGTATATAAGGAAGAACGTTTACTTTGTGGAGAGAGATGACTGAGACTCTCTCCGTGTACACGTAACTAACTGATCACACCGGCTGGCTCACTGCACTTTCTTCAGAGAAACACTCTATTTTGGGAAGAAACTGCATGTACAGTAACTTACTTGACTCCGTTGGGTGTGATGTTATTGACGGGGCCGTTATCTCGGGACAGCACAGAGTTGTGGTTGCTCCTGATGCTCGGTGTGGAGAACTCACTGAGGATGAACTGGGCCTGATGGAAGGCCATCAGACACACACCGAACAGGGAGAAGCTGAAACACAAACAGAACAAACAATGTGTCACACCTCCATCACACAGACAAAACTAGAAAATATAATGACTTGCTACTAGGGCTGGGCGATATGGCCCTAAAAGAATATCACGATATTTCGACGATATTAGGAAATACTTAACAAGATATAGAAAATATGATCTTTTTTTAGTCTGTACAAATAAATAAAAATCTAACATGTAGCATGAAGTGCAAATCTCAACAGTTGCCAAATACAAAAAATGTACTCTTGACTCTTGAGTATGAGCAAATAATAAAAATAACCATTTAGGGGTTCCGGGGGCATATTTTAATGAAGTTTTGTAAAGGAGATTAAAGGTTCTTGTATGTTTTATTTAAGGCATCTTATTTTTGACAGTTTTTGTAAATTATGTGGTGGATTCTCTTAACACACTGTGCTCTTATTTTGAAAGCTGCATGTGTTTAGTGACAGGGAGTAAGTAGCTTTTTGTGATTAAAACAACTTTAACCACTACATCAAGAAGTAGGAATGTTGCCAATATCATGATATGCATTTTTTATAACCATAAAAAAAATATACCGATATTATCGTGAACGATACGATATGGCACACCCCTACTTGCTACTGTAAATAGTTCAACTAATACTTCTATAATAAAAAGGTCCAACTCTGACTAGTAAAGGACCATCACAGACCTATTTGTCTTCCTCCATAAAACACACCACTCTACATCTATATTTTCATATTCATAGACTCGAGAGGAGGGAGAGGGAGGATATTTTTAACTTCTTTTCAAAAAGAAAAATAATTGATTTGTGACCAAGCTTTTTTTTATGTTACAAATATTCAATATTACATATATAATACCATACATTCATATTATCTCCCACTTTTACCGGGTATTTAAGTCCTAATAAATACTACCAAATATTTATGATTTTTAACCCTTTAAATGCCAGTTTGTTTACATAATACAGTATTTCTGTATAGTGAATGCTAGGAGGATTTCTTCAGTCTTGGATATGTTAATGATTAGCAACAACATTGATTTTTGATGCATTGCATCAAACACTGCAGTGCTCAATAATACAACAGCAATGTCCCTAGTGGAAACCAGGAAAAAAGCATCAATCAGCCATGAATGAGAAAATGGCTCAATAAAAACAGCAAAATAGCAAAAACAACTATTTTAAAGCCAGGGTTCTAGAGTGAAAGCCTGGTGTTACAGTGTCTTGCAAAAAATGTATGCATTGACACAGCCAAAAGGGATAGAAAAATTAAAGATTAGAAAGTGTCACAGTGAAGCACAATGATTAAAAAGCAAAATGAAAAGGAAATAAAATGACCAAAAAAGACACAAAATGACCAAAAAAAGACACAAATATGACCGAAAAAAGACACAAAATTACCAAAAAAGACACAAAATGACTAAAAAAGACACAAAATGACCAAAAAAAGACACAAAATGACCAAAGAAAAGACACAAAATGACAAAAAAAGACACAAAATGACCAAAAAAAAGACACAAAATGACAAAAAAGACACAAAACGACTAAAAAAAGACACAAAATTACCAAAAAAGACACAAAATGACTAAAAAAGACATAAGTGATAGAAAAATGAAAGATTAGAAAGTGTCACAGTGAAGCACAATGATTAAAAAGCAAAATGATTAAGGAAACAAAATGACCAAAAAATACACAAAATGACCAAAAAAAGACACAAAAATGACCGAAAAAGACACAAAAATGACCGAAAAAAAGACACAAAATGACTAAAAAAGACACAAAATGACTAAAAAAGACACACAATGACCAAAAAAAGACACAAAATGACAAAAAAAAGACACAAAATGACAAAAAAAGACACAAAATGACAAAAAAAAGACACAAAATGACCAAAAAAAGACACAAAATGACTAAAAAAGACATAAGTGATAGAAAAATGAAAGATTAGAAAGTGTCACAGTGAAGCACAATGATTAAAAAGCAAAATGATTAAGGAAACAAAATGACCCAAAAATACACAAAATGACCAAAAAAAGACAAGTGACCAAAAAAGACACAAAAATGGCCGAAAAAAAGACACAAAATGACCAAAAAAGACACAAAATGACTAAAAAAGACACAAAATGACCAAAAAAAGACACAAAATGACCAAAAAAAAGACACAAAATGACCAAAAAAAAGACACAAAATGACTAAAAAAGACATAAGTGATAGAAAAATGAAAGATTAGAAAGTGTCACAGTGAAGCACAATGATTAAAAAGCAAAATGATTAAGGAAACAAAATGACCAAAAAATACACAAAATGACCAAAAAAAGACAAATGACCAAAAAAGACACAAAAATGACCGAAAAAAAGACACAAAATGACCAAAAAAGACACAAAATGACTAAAAAAGACACAAAATTACCAAAAAAAAAGACACAAATTGACAAAAAAAGACACAAAATGACAAAAAAGACACAAAATGACAAAAAAAGACACAAAATGACAAAAAAGACACAAAATTACCAAAAAAGACACAAAATGACTAAAAAAGACACAAAATGACCAAAAAAAGACACAAAATGACAAAAAAAAAAGACACAAAATGACAAAAAAAAGACACAAAATGACAAAAAAAGACACAAAATTACCAAAAAAAGACACAAAATGACTAAAAAAGACATAAGTGATAGAAAAATGAAAGATTAGAAAGTGTCACAGTGAAGCACAATGATTAAAAAGCAAAATGATTAAGGAAACAAAATGACCAAAAAATACACAAAATGACCAAAAAAAGACACAAAAATGACTGAAAAAAAGACACAAAATTACCAAAAAAGACACAAAATGACTAAAAAAGACACAAAATGACCAAAAAAAGACACAAAATGACAAAAAAAAAGACACAAAATGACAAAAAAAGACACTAAATGACAAAAAGAGACACAAAATGACAAAAAAAGACACAAAATGACAAAAAAAAAACACAAAATGACTAAAAAAGACAAAAGTGATAGAAAAATGAAAGATTAGAAAGTGTCAGAGTGAAGCAGAATGAGTAAAAGGTCCTGACCAGGTGAAGATGAGGGTGACCATCCAGAAGGTTTCCTCCCAGCTGGGACCAGGAACCACCTGAGCACAGAGCGGCAGCATGTGGTGGGGCAGCGTCACGTTGAGGGTGAAAGGAAACGAGGTGCCGCGTGATGTCACCAGGGTGAGGTCCCGGATCACCCAGGAGGACGTGAAGTCTGGGGTGAAGCTGAGGAGACACAAACGGGTAGAAATGGTGAGAGGCAAAACAAAGTGGACACAGAAAGAGACATAACAAGGGGTTAAGAGGAAGAGGAAGATATATAACTAGGACATGTCGAACAAACATGTAAAAGAGGAAGAGAGAAAGCAGAAAATGACTAAACAGATGTGGGCGCTGCCTGTGGTTGAATAATAGAGTACAGATCTTATCTGTTGCAACTCTAACGAATATGCAGCAGTGGAGAAGATACAAGACAATTAGACTTAGACTTTCTTTATTGTCACTGCACAGAAAACACAACAGTGAATCCTGCAAAGAGCAGAACCTGTGAATAAATACATACAGTGGACTGTCACAATAAATAGATCTATATAAATATATATAAAAACTCGTATAAAAATAAAGGTGTCCAATATGTAGATTAATTATTGCACCCTCAAAGTTAACAGCAGTGTCTGAATTATTGCACAGATGATTAATTGCACTTTACAGGCAGGGTTATTTGGTGTTAAGCAGTCTGACGGCTGATTGGATCTAATCCCAACATTTTAGTTTCATTTCAGCAGAAAAGAATAATATTAGCAGCTTCTACGGCTGCCAAGAAAACCATTATAAAGAACTGGTTTGAACCCGTCACGAATGTCAAGAGAACCTGGCTTTTATTGTTTTTTGATGTCTGTCTTGTTGAGAGGTCAACAGCCAGGATTAATAATGCTACACCTGAAACCATAATCAATTGGTCTAAAGCTATCGCTGTGGTCCAAGGATTACTTTGAATTTAATTAACGTTTCATATGATTCTCTTTTTATCTTGGAATCTGTGTATATTACCAGTCTCTCTATATTTCTGTTTGGGCTAAATGCATGTTGTTGTTTTTTTTTTTTTTTTGGTTGTTTGTTTGTCTGTCTGTTTTTGCCGTGTGGCTTTGTACTGGTGTATAGTTGTTTTCATTTTTGTTGTTGTGGTTATCCTTTATATATTTATATTATTCTCTGTATGTTATTTGGGTGTACATTATGTCTTTGTTGTCTAGAATTGTGTTTTAGTGTTTTGTTTTCATATTGTGGCTCCTAATAAGTAATCCACTGTTCTTTTCTTTGTTTATTCGTTAATTAAAAAAAAAAAAAAAAAAAGCAGTCTGATGGCGAGGGGGGAAGTAACTGTTACTGAATCTGGTTGTTCTGCAGCAGATGCTGTGGTCTAAGTCTAATCTGTTGGAACTCTAACTAATATGCAGCAATGGAAAAGACACAAGACAATATCATTCAAATAGAAATAAAGCAGTAAAGAGCTTAAAGTCCACTTACGCGATGGTGATCTCAGAGGAGGTGTTGTGGTCCAGGCTGAAGGGGCGACACTGCAGAACCTCAAAGCCAAACCCCTGACACTTATATCCGTTAATATTCATGGACATCACTGTCAGAGGGAGCTCGCCTGCATTTTCCACCTTGAAACTCTTTCTGATGGCGAAGAGCGGCTTGTTGGTGCGCAGACCTGAGAATGACAAGCAGGAAGGTTTCACTTTTGTTTGTTCAATGACCTCTCTCTCTCTCTTAAAAGTCAATATGTGTCAATAAACTTTATGACTTTACAGTCATCTAGTGCAGTGGTTCTCAACCTTTTTGAGTCACGACCGTCAATTTAACATGCATGTTAAAAATGACCAAAAAAAGACACATAATGACCAAAAAAAGGAAACAAAATGACCAAAAAGACACAAAATTACCAAAACCAACACAAAATGACCAAAAAGACACAAAATGACCAAAAAGACACAAAATGACCAAAAAAGACACAAAATGACCGAAAAAGACACAAAATGACCGAAAAAATACACAAATTGACCAAAAGACACAAAATGACCAAAAAAAGACACAAAATGACCAAAGAAGACACAAAATGACCAAAATATGGAAACAAAATGACCAAAAAAGACACAAAATGACGAAAATATGGAAACAAAATGACCAAAAAAGACACAAAATGACCAAAAAAAGACACAAAATGACGAAAATATGGAAACAAAATGACCAAAAAAGACACAAAATGACCAAAAAAAGACACAAAATGACCAAAAAAAGACACAAAATTACCAAAATATGGAAACAAAATGACCAAAAAAAGAGACACAAAATGACCAAAAAAAAGTCACAAAATGACCAAAAAAGACACAAAATGACCAAAAAAGACACAAAATGACCAAAATATGGAAACAAAATGACCAAAAAAGACACAAAATGACCAAAATATGGAAACAAAATGACCAAAAAAAGACAAAATTACCAAAACCAACACAAATTGACCAAAAAAGACACAAAATGACCGAAAAAAAGACACAAAATGACCAAAAAAGACACAAAATGACCGTAAAAAAGACAAAAATGACCGAAAAAAAGACACAAAATGACCAAAAGACACAAAATGACCAAAAAAAGACACAAAATGACCAAAAAAAGACACAAAATAACCAAAATATGGAAACAAAATGACCAAAAAAGACACAAAATGACCAAAAAAAGACACAAAATGACCAAAAAAAAGACACAAAATTACCAAAAAAGACAAAATGACCAAAATATGGAAACAAAATGACCAAAAAAGACACAAGATGACCGAAAAAAAGACACAAAATGACCAAAAAAAGACACAAAATGACCAAAAAAAGACACAAAATGACCAAAAAAGACACAAAATGACAAAAATATGGAAACAAAAAGACCAAAAAAAGACACAAAATGACCAAAAAAAGACATTAAATGACCAAAAAAGACTAAAACACATTAACACATGAACACATTAACACAGTGGAGACAGAGCTGACTTCCAAAATGATTTGGCGACCCCCAGAAATCATCTCGCGACCCCAATTGGGGTCCCGACCCCAAGTTTGAGAATAGTTGCTCTAGTGAAACTACAGTCAGTTGAAACATGAATCTCACCATCACGACACTCCATCAGAGTGGACTGAGGGACGTTGAAGCGTAGCGAGGCCCCGGGGCCCGGCAGCTTGCCTCCGACCCTCAGCAGCTCTTTGGCCCCGTGGCCCTGCACCGTCACCATGTCAAACACCGTCAGGTTGTTCCTGAAACACAAAGACCAGACAAGAAAACATTACCATCAACATGTTTGATGAAAACGTGTTGAACTATGAACAGTGTTCCTGATATCACAATAAAGATAAACTATATCCAACATTTTTTGGATGCATTCTTTGGCAATACAGACTTTTCCCTCCATCAAAATAAAAATGAATATCCACATTTAGGTACACATCTTCAACTGCTCATTAATGCAAATATTAACCAATCATGTGGCAGCAAATCATTGCATTTAGGCTTCAGATATGGTAAAGAAGGTGAAGAAGAAGTTCAAACTGCCGAATCATCAGAATGGGGAATGAAAGTGATTTAGTTAACGAAAACTAACAAAATAACCAAAACTAAAATTGAAAAAACATTTTCGTTAACTGAAATAAAAATAATAACAAGAGTTTTTAAAAAAACGATAACTAACTGAAACTGTATTGTGTGGTTACAAAAGTCACTAAAAGTAACTAAAATTATAGTGAAAATGTCCTTCGTTTTCGTCTTTGTCAACTTTTTTCATACATAATTCAGTGTTTCTATTTCAACATGCAGGAACACAGTAAATATGTTTACTGAGACTGGGATGTTTACACTTCAACCAAAATACAAAGAGTTAATAACCTTATTGAGGCTAAGATGGATAAAGGAAATGAAGGCACATATCCATTACTAAAAAACTAAAAGTAGCACTACAACTAATAAAAACTAAACTAAAACTAAGCATTTAAAAAAAAATAAAAACAAAACTAAAACTAGCAAACTCACTCTAAAAACTAACTAACTAACTAATAATAACTGAATTTGAGAACAAAAATTCACAACGAAATTAAAACTAAAACTAATGAAAAATCCTAAACTATTATAACCTTGGGTCTGAGTACTTCAGAAACCGCTAACCTACGGGGATTTCATATACAACCATCTCTCGAGAATGATAACAGGAAGAGAAAATATCCAATGAGCATCCTTTCTCTGGGGAATTATGCCTCATTGATGGCATGAAAGGCAGTAATTAGAATAAGCACCTCATTACAACCAAAGTATGCAGAAGAGCATCACTAAAAACATAACATGTAGAACCTTGAAGCAGATGGCTGCAGCAGCAGAAGACTCTCAGGTCAGCTAACAACAGGAAACTGAGGCTAAAATTGGCACAAGCTCTCCAAAACTGAACAATAGAGGATTGGAAAAACATTGCCTGGTCTGATGAGATAAATTGTGATGCAACATTCAGATGCTAGGGGCAGAGTTTGCCATAAGCAACATAAAGCAGGCTGCTGCTGGTGGAATGGTGTGCAGGATATTTTCTTGGCACACTTGGGCCCCTTAGTACCAAATGAGCGTGTTTAAAAGCTACAGCCTACCTGGGTATTTCTTGCTGACCATGTCCGTCCCTTTAGAACCACAGTGTACCCATCTTCTAATGGTTTCTTCCAGCAGGATAGGTCATGAGCCACAAAGTTCAAAAACTCTCAAACTAGTTTCTTCAACATGAAAAATGGTTTACTGTTCTAAAAAGGCCTCCACAGTCACTAGATCTCAATCTAACAGACCACTTTTGAGGATTGGTGTTATAGTCAGGCGGCTTGGTACCAGATTTAAGAATAAAGGGGACACGTCTGATAAAAGCACCTAATTTTTTCCACATGCTCTCTGTCAATATAGATTTCAAATTTTGGTAGGAGCCACTTCATCAAGATTATGGATCGGAGATGGCACCCATATAAAGTCTATGAGAACCAATATATCTTCCAAGCCACTCAGAAGGTCAATCTTGGTGTCAAAATATACATTTTCTGTTGTATATACAAGATTTTTTACATGAGATTAAAGCTTTCCCTTGATTTTTTTCAGCAGTGTACATGGCAGCTAATCCTCACTCTCCCATGAACATAGAGTCCAAACATTTTCAACTCAGGATTCCCTATTGCAGCACTTGAAGACCTACCAGTCTGGGTGAAAATGAACTATTTGATCAAATAATCATCTGGTGATATTCTCAATAGTTTTAAATGATTCCTTGACCCAGAAAATGTAGATTTTGACACCCAGATTGAACTTCTAAGTGGTTTGGAAGATATATTGGTTCTCATAGATTTTATATGGGTGCCATCTCCGATTCCAGAGTCTTGATGAAGTGGCTCCTACCAAAAATTGAAACCTATGGTGATAGAGAGCATGTGGAAAAAATTTAGTGCTTTTGTCCGACGTGTCCCCTTTATTTAGCTCAGCCGCCTGACTATCTGCAGCAACTGAGTAGTGCCATCATGTCAATATGGAGCAAAATCTCTGAGGAATGTTTCCAGCCCCTTCCACAAAAAATGAGAAGTTCTACAGGAAAAAAATGGTTCTAACCCATTACTAGCAAAGTGGCATATAAAGTGGCCAGTAGGCTATTCCTTTGATGCTCACTGCAGAGCACTCAAGCAGGAAAGCAGATGCCTGGAAACTGGCAGGCAACAGACCTTTTTCAAGGACGCCATATTGACATGTCACATTGGGAAAAAGCACAAGTGTAAATAATAAAAATGAATGATGGTCATTCCTTTATGAATCCCATCTAGCTGCTTTGGTTTCAAAGTGGCATTGTGCGTGCAGCCTCACTGTCATGGCTGATTGGGACACTTTAACAGAACAGAGCTATCGTTAATACTCATAGCAACATTTGTACTGTCACTACTTAACCCTTTATCAGGCAAAGAACTATATTTGGTAACTTCAGTGGATGTCAAAATGGGGTTGAAAAAAAGTTGCAAATTTACTAGATTAAAATGGCAAATCCGTGCGAAAAAAGTCTCAGATTTCCGAGATTTAAAGTGGTGAATCTGCGCGAAAAAAGTTGCAGATTTACGAGATTTAAAATGGCAAATCTACAAGAAAAAAGTTGCAGATTTACGAGATTTAAAATGGCAAATCTACAAGAAAAAAGTTGCAGATTTACGAGATTTAAAATGGCAAATCTACAAGAAAAAAGTTGCAGATTTAAGAGATTTAAAGTGGCAAATCTGTGTGATATTTTGAGTACAACTTTTCTGAAACATCTCTTCCAAACTTTGAAATTCCTTTGCCATTATGAAACCTTATTACACATATTGGTAGAAGGAAAACTCCTACAGATGTGAATATGAATGTGTACCTGATGATGAGAATGGTGGTGGTGGGTTTGTGTTCAGAGGGAGTAAAGACCACAGGAACCTCTCTGGCCTCCCAGGGCTGCAGCAGCAGACGCAGGACGCCTTCTCCTCTTATGTCCTCGACACTCTCTCCTGTCTGCACACACACACAATTAAGTTAGATAAGTATTACATATTGGGAGCCAAAAATCAATGAGTAAATCTGAAAAGATTGAACAGCGCCACAACATTATTCCCAAAGAGTGTCCTCTGGATTTACCTTCGGGGGAGAAGCCAACAGAGAGAACTCTGTAGTGCTGATGTTGACAGAAAGGGGGCTGATATTAAACCTGTCAGTCAAAAGGAAGAAAACAGGTTGACATATCATCTCACGGGATGTGCTGGAGCAACACAGTAAACTACTCACTTTACAGTTAATTATTATCAGAATATAACATTCCTATTCTCCCTCCAGAATGTGCTATTGCCTTTGATGCTTTTCTGTCAGGTAATAAAATCCTGCTGTCATCTGCAACCAAAGATATCATCAATCAAAGTACATCTGACTTATAGTCACATGATCCTTTAATGCAGTAGTTCTCAGCCTTTTTGAGTCACGACCCCCAATTTAACATGCATGTTGTCTGCGAAAAAAACAAACAAACAAAATGACCACCAAAAGACACAAAATGACTAAAAAGACACAAAATGACCAAAAAAGGAAACAAAATGACCAAAAAAGACACAAAATGACCAAAAAAAGACACAAAATGACAAAAAAAGACACAAAATGACAAAAAAAGACACAAAATGACAAAAAAAGACACAATTGACCACAAAATGATTAAAAAAGACACAAAATGACCAAAACAGACACAAAATGACCAAAACAGACACAAAATGACCAAAAAAAGAGACAAAATGACCAAAAGAGACACTAAATGACCAAAAAAGACACAAAATAAAAATAAAAAAAAGACACAAAATGACCAAAAAGACTAAAACACATTAACACATAAACACTTTAACACAGTGGAGACAGAGCTGACTTCCAAAATGATTTGGCGACCCCCAGAAATCATCTTGCGACCCCAATTGGGGTCGGGACCCCAAGGTTGAGAATAGCTGCTTTAATGTGTATACAATCTAACAATAAATGTAAAAGGGGGGAACAATTAATAAGCCTGCTTTTGTTATTGTTTTCTATATAGATTTTGACTGGGAAAAAAACATTTTTATTACCCAGAAAATGTTTTGTCTCCAATAGGTGCGACAGGTGTTTTTTAACAGACGTTATCCAGTTAATTCTGTAAGGCTAAATCTTATTTGATCTTTTTGCTAATTAAATGTCTTTCAAGAAAATGTATGTTATCAATCCTATTTCCTTATTAACAAAATTCCATATAGAAACCAACAAATGTGAAAAACAGAACCTTGTTATGTCCCATTTAAAATCCTACCTGCACACTCTAAAATGCTTCACAAACAAAGATGTGAAAACTAGAGGCTAATATAGTAAAAATTGATTTGTAATTCATTTATTTTCATGTTTATGTTTGCATCTGATTTTTATTTCATCTTCATATATATATATATTGTTTTTTTTAAACAAACTAACTCAAACTTGCATTCCCTTGTTACTGGAAAGGTTATCCTGTCCTAAGTAAACTGTAGTTGAATAATATTCTTCAAAACCATAAATATATTTCTGACAGCATACCATTTGGTGAGTAGGTCCAGAGCGTCTAGGGGGGCGGGGTACAGGGAGAGGATGCGGATCTCTACAGAAACCACAGAAGAAGAGGGATTCTTCAGCATGAAGGTCTTCACCTGAAACAAAGAAACAATTAGGTTTTCTTTTTGCTGCAGATAATTGCCACTAGATTTGAATCCAGCTTTAGAAATATATATGTAAACAGCACTTTTAGTAAAGAGTTATTCAAATCAAATCAACTTTATTTATAGAGCCTTTTAAGACAGCGTTAACTGATACAAAGTGCTGTACATGGCAGGACAGACCAACAATAAAAACAATAAAAAATGACCAAAAAAAAGACAAAATTACAAAAACAAGACACAAAATGACGAAAAAGACACAAAATGACAAAAAAAAAGACACAAAATGAAAAAAAAGACACAAAATGACAAAAAAAAGACACAAAATGACGAAAAAAGACACAAAATGACAAAAAAAAGACAAAATGACAAAAAAAGACACAAAATGACGAAAAAAAGGAAACAAAATGACCAAAAAAGACACAAAATGACCAAAAAAAGACACAAAATGGCCAAAAAAAGACACAAAATGACCAAAAAGACTAAAACACATGAACATTTTTAGTCAAGAGTTATTCAAATCAAATCAACTTTATTTATAGAGCCCTTTAAGACAGCGTTAGCTGATACAAAGTGCTGTACATGGCAGGACAGACCAACAATAAAAACAATAAAAACAAAGAACAAGCAAAAACAACTAAAACAAAGCGAGTCTCATGCTGGGTAAAACAAAAAAAACAGTAAATAAAAGTGGGTTTTAAAATGAATCACAATTTTAAAATGAATCTTAATTTAAAAAAACCACAAAGAACAAATAAAAACAAAAAATAAAACAGAGCAAAGGCTCATGTTGAGTTAAAAGCCAGTGAATAAAAACAAAGAACAAGCAAAAACAACTAAAACAAAGCGAGTCTCATGCTGGGTAAAACAAAAAAAAACAGTAAATAAAAGTGGGTTTTAAAATTAATCACACTTTTAAAATGAATCTTAATTTTAAAAAACCACAAAGAACAAATAAAAATAAACCAGAGCAAAGGCTCATGTTGAGTTAAAAGCCAGTGAATAAAAAAGGGTTTTAAGATTTCTTTTATTGCCCACCTTGCTCTCATTGACAGGTGTGGCACCAAAGTCCAGAGGGAAGGTGGTCTCTACGGGGAGTCTGGGCCACCTGGAAGACAGTTAATGATGTTAATAACGGTGTGTTATTATGGATTATAAGACACACAATGGCATCTGGATGAAAGCTGTGTGTTGCATTTAACACGGACCTGCAGGACAGTTTGTCTTTGTGGTTCTGCCATCGAGAGCAGAGCTCAGCAGCCAGTTTGCCGTCTATGTCCCAAGACGAGGGGAAGAAGTCTGGGAGGAGGGAATGCTGCCACTCTGAACGACCTGACGGGATATTAGAGACAATTAAACATGTAGAAGTGAACCCGAAATGAATCAGATTATGATTTTCTGTCTCAAACAAGTACGGCTGGGTATTAGTACTCAATACACAGAACCAAGTAACTCAGGCTCCGTTTACATGATGACGGTCTGAACAGAAGACGCAAAAGTGGCGTCACGTCTTCACTTTTTATTCCTCGTTTAGACGAGCGTTTTTGGGAGGAAATCTGCTGCATACGGTGACGCAAAAGTGTGTGGAATTGGATTGTATGCAGCCAGGCGGCATCACTTAAAGAGATAAGATCATCTTTGGGCATGCAGAAGTTTTCACGCCACACATTTTCATCAGCTACTCCTTCCACAAAGTTCTCCACCATCACTACATCTCCCAGGTCTC
This sequence comes from Centropristis striata, assembly GCF_030273125.1. Classification (NCBI taxonomy): domain Eukaryota; kingdom Metazoa; phylum Chordata; class Actinopteri; order Perciformes; family Serranidae; genus Centropristis; species Centropristis striata. The sequence goes on along the minus strand of NC_081517.1, from coordinate 43,565,863 downwards.
GTTCACAGCCGTCTGGCTCCTCCGACCAATCACTGCATCCAGAATGTGATGGAGGTAATTCCAGATCCTTCTCTGTTCACTAATACTATCTGTACATATCCTGGACATTTGGTGGAAAGACTCCTGTAAGTTTATTAGAGCTGCCAGAGCAGCTTGAAGGTCCCACCATGGAAATAATCCCACGTTTCTTTATTTCCTGTACTGGAGCATGTATGTGACGTAAACACATACGTGACGTGAGCAGATCAGATCAGAGTTTTGTGTCTTGTCAGTGTAGACGACACGCTACGGAGGAGAGGATTCAACTTTTCCACTTTGGAGGGTGGTTTCAGATTTTTGCGTTTTTTAAGCCCCAAAAACGCCGTCACCGTCTAAACGAAAGGCACTTCCGATAAAATATTTTGTCGTTTTTACCTGCAAGCATCCTCGTGTGAAAGCGGGGCCCTAGTTTAAAAAAAACAAAAAACAAGTGGCTGCGAGGTTTCATATCTCACCTGTTTCAGACAATCTCAGAGGACACGGCCGTCCACACTCTCGCTCTGCCTCAAACACCACCTCCCCCTGCTGACAGACACATCATATGTTACATCTTATCCTTTATACAGGTGCATCTCAATAAATTAGAATATCATGGAAAAGTTTATTTTTATTAGTAATTCAATTCAAACACAATATTACCCAAAAAAGAATCAAATTGATCAAAAAATTAAATAAAATTAACCAAAAAAGGACTCAAATTGACCACAAAATGACAAAAAATGACCACAAGACACAAATTGACCAAAAAAAGACACAAAATGACAAAAAAAAGACACAAAATGACGGAAAAAAAGGTAAAAATGACGAAAAAAAGGAAACAAAATGACCAAAAAAGACACAAAATGGCCAAAAAAGACACAAAATGACCAAAAAAGACACAATATGACTAAAAAAAGACACAAAATGACAAAAAAAACCCACAAAATGACCAAAAAAGACACAAAATGACCAAAAAAAGGGAAACAAAATGACCAAAAAAGACACAAAATGGCCCAAAAAAGACACAAAATGACCAAAAAGACTAAAACACATTAACACATGAACACTTTAACACAGTGGAGACAGAGCTGACTTCCAAAATGATTTGGCGACCCCCAGAAATCTTCTCGCGACCCCAATTGGTCGAGAGAAGGTTGAGAATAGCTGGTCTAAACAACAAGAGATAAAAGCATCAGCACCTCCGTGTTGGCCTGAGAGAGAAACGGGCGACTCTGACTATATTCTTAAGATGGTAAAAAAATCTTTGTTGTATTTTTAATATGAGGAATAAAACTTAGCTCAGAGTCGAAAATGACGCCCAGGTTCTTTACACATTATGAAGTTCTCGTAGAATCTCGTAGTTTTGGTAAAAGTTTCTCTCTCTCGCCTTCAGGACTGAAAACTAAAACCTCTGGTCCAAAAACCATACACACCTAACTACTGTTAGCGTTTTACGGTATTTTACCTTGAGAGGAGAAGAGTGGAAGTGGAGAGGGATGTGCAGGGCGGAGCCCAGGCTGGTGTCCAGACTCAGGGTGAACACCTGGTTGGTGGGCAGCGTCCTGCTGAGCCGCTGCAGGGACAGGACCTGCCAGCAGCCCTGAGGGACTGAGAGCGGGCCGCTGAAGTTCACCACCTGACAGATAGAGGGCAGCAGAGACATTCAGGTCAAATCCTGTCCTGAACCTGGGATCCTCATGATAACAGGGGGTCAGAACTGACTTGGCAAAAAGTAAGAGGGAGCTTGATGATGGTCATTATATCATCAGAGGAGACTGTTATATTCCTCTTTCAGTAAGTCGGCCTGGTCAGTCGGGAGTGCAAGTGTGTGGAACTCAGTACCTGAGGAGGTTAAACTGCTAACAACATACAAGGCCTTCACTAAAAAGTTGAAATTGTGGCTTATCAACACCTACAGCTGCCAACACTATGTTGTTGTTTTTTTTGATCAAGGTGTTTTTATTTTGTTTTACAGATTATAGTTTACAATTTAACATAGGTCCAACAGAACACACAGGGAAAAAGGAAAAAAAACCCTCAGTAAATCCCCCCCCCTCCCCAAGTACCAGACTTAAGAGTTCACAGTGTGAAATACATAGTTCAAAACACAGAATTCACATAGCCAGATTAGCAAAAATCAGAAAGAAAAAAAAGAAAGTATAGTATGTAGACTTCCTGGGGTGTTTTGTCTTGTTTTGTTCTGTGGATCTATGTTTTGTGTTGTAGATCTAGCTTGTTTTTACATTGTTGCTGGACTGCATTTCTTTTTTTTTGGTTGTTTGTTTAAAAAAAATAAAAAAAAGACTGGGCAGATACTGATAAATGCTCATAAGATGTTTTTCTTATCCATGTAACTGTAACAAGGTAACATGTATTTGTTTGTATGCATGTATAGGTATTTACAATGTAATATAAATTGTTTATAGTATATATAATTGTTTATTATATTTGTATGTGACTATATTGATTAGTCATATATATATATATGTATATAGATATAGAGACCTGTTAAGGGGTAGGACTCAATACGTTTTTTTACTTCTTCCTACTCCCTTTCGAGCTTGCAGAAAGTATCTGTTTTCTGATTTTTTTTTTGCTTTTTTGTTTTGTTTTTTATTTATTCATCTATTAATATTTAAACTTGTTTTTTTTTATTTGCTTGCATGTTCGAAATAAAGACAATCAATCAATTGTATTTGTCTGGCATAAACATCAATAAAAATAAATAAATAAAAATAAATCAGATGTGCCTCCTATCATACCTTGATGACTCCCTGCAGCCTGTGTGAGAGGCTGGCGTTGACCACAGTGACGGGCAGGAGGAGGGAGTTAGTCAGCCACACATCCACCTGGTCTGCTCCTCCTTGTTTCAGCTGGAACAGGCTCAACAAATCTCCCATGGTCCTTCTGCATAAAGGAACACACACAATGCCATAACATTAAGTTATTTTACATAACATGTCAATGATACTTCACACACGTTGAAATTTCAGGACATTGTATATTTAAAAACATTAGAAATTATGTTTCGAGTGGTAAACATGTCAATTCCTGTTTGTATTCAAAAAATGTTTAAATTAAGGCAGGGGATTTATAACTTTAGGGGGTTAATGCTAATGTTTGAAACTCAGAAAGTCAGAACTAATCTCAAATACAGATGTGTGTCAATTTTGGGTGTAAAATTATGGATTAATGGACTAAATGATGAAATAAAGATGTGTAACTCTATGTTAGTTTTCAAGAAGACTTTAAAATCTAAAATAATCAAGGGTTACAATGAAATTTGATTGAATTTTATTTTTCAGTTTAAGCTATCATGTGTTTTGTAACAATGTGAATTACTCAGTTAATGTAATCTATATAATGTATACATGTAGATGGTAAAGGAGAGGCAAAAATAAGCCTTTAGAGCTTCAGCCTATTCCTTTTTCAGTTGCTGTCTGATGGATTCTTTTGTAAAAAACATGATTTTATTTTGTCTTTGTTTTGTTTTGTTTTTGTTTTTTGTTGTTGTTTTTTGTAACCGAAATAAAGCATTCATTCATACTTCCATTAAAACATTATAATATAACAGACTCATATTGGCAATTATTGATTTTCTTTTTTCCTCCTTTTTGTTTTCTTTTTGAAAGTTTTGTTTCCCCTCGTTTCTGCTTCTTTTCTTTATCTGCTTATTTATCTATTAATATCCAATCCAATCCACTTTATTTATAGAGTACAATTTTAGCAAACACAAGGTTTCCAAAGTGCTGCACAAACAATAAATAGATAACACAATACAAAGAGATGTAGTAAACAATAGAACAGTAAGATGCAATAAGATAAAATAAATAAAAAATGGGATAAAAATAAATATAATAAAATGCAAAATGTACTGCCCGCACAAAATAAAATATGCATGTATACAAATAAAAACAAAAAATTGTAAAATGATATGAATTTTATTTCTCTCTTTATTTTTTTTACATTATGTCTTTATTTATTATTAGCACATTACACAGTCATCACCATCTCTCTGTATTTTTTAATGCAGCACCAGAATTACCTGCCAGAGACAATGAAGATTTTTTAAATTGAATTGAATTTACTTTTCGTTTGAATTGTAATGGTTTCTGAGCACAACTTGAGTGTGAAATGACAGAAGTTACCTGTGTGTGATATGGAGTCCAGGGAAGCTGTAGGTTGTCTGGTTTCCTAGAATTTTTAAGCTGATATGATTTATGCATTTCCCTCCGTTGCCTGGCACCGAACCTGATTTAAGAAACAAAATGTTCCAGGACATTTGGGTCTAATGCAATTGCTCCTTATAAGATACTATGTGAACTGAGAAGAAATGATTTGAATTGAAATTCACCTCTACAGGCAAGTGTTGCCACTTCAGTGAAGTTTTTTGCCTCTGGTCTCAGAAGAACCTGATTAAATTCCAGGCTGGCCTCCACTTTTGATAGCACCTGCATGTCCTGGGGAGATAAATCATCTTGTCAAAGTCTATAAATTGCAACTGATAATTCCCATAAAATAGGAGGACAAAGAAGAAAAAACCTCACCTTTACATAGAGCTTCTTGCCTCCGGAATTTAACATAAAAACTCCTATTTTTGGTTCCCCTGTAAAAAAGAAAAAAACAAAAAAGGTCACATAAATGTGCACATGTTCAGTATGTTTTCCCTAACATTCTCTATAGGTCATTGAGATAACTTGCTGGAACTTGTTGCTGAGGCAAAGACACATTTCTTGATTAAAAAGTGAATATTAAAATGATCTCCATATTCACAAAGAAGTTATAAGAAGCCTATAGACCACGGGTGGGCAATTAATTTTCTCAAGGGGCCACATGACCAATACCACGAAGGTTGCAGGGGCCGGACCAAAACTCTGAACTAAATTCTGCTCAATATTAATGTAATCTCTTTATAAAATACAGTAAATTATCTGGTTTTGAGCTGCTACTGATAAGAATACATGTTATGATAAGACTGTTAATGTGGAGTGAATCAAATATAGCAGTTAAAAAGTAGTAAATACTCCAATCACTATATCACTATTCCATTTATTTTAAACACAACTATAAATGGCATTTAGCAAGGTTCCTATTGGTGTTTTTGTATTATATATCTTGTTTTTTCATGTTTGTACATTTTCTAGGTGTTTTACAATGTTGTGATGCTTTTATTTTGAAAAGGTGCCGTCCAGTGTGAAACTGGTGCTTTCATTTTGAAAGGTAGTGACAGGAAATAACAGGTGGAACGGTTAAATGAAAAAACGAACCGTAAATAATAACGAGTGCGTCGTAATTCATATAAAGTTGATATAAAGTATCAAAAGGCTTCTATAGTGGCTGACTGACAGGACACAAGGTTTGTTAAAGTTTATTTTCTTCTGTCATATATATTAGTGGCTATATTTGTTGTCTTAACTATAGTAAAAGTGCTTGTTAGCTCTAGTGCTAATGCTTGCTAATTTCTTTTTCAAAATAAAAGCACTGCGGTTATATTGATTTCCTGGGTAACCTCACGCGGGCCGGACAAGGACTGCACATTGCCCAGGTCTGGTATAGACCAAACCACCCTCTGCTGGTGACAGAAATAGTTTAATAATACTGTACGTCAAAACTGTGACACTTTAACCAAATTTGTGTTTCTAAGAATTTATCAATGATGTGGTTCAAAAACAAAGATATGTGTGAGTGATCAGTTTAAAAATATTCAGTCATTTTACACCAATGCAGCTGAATTAATTTGATCTTTTGTGTCTGAGTTACTCTGGACAGTGAGCACTGATGTCTCCTTATATTTATATTTCTCTCATCTGAAAGCAGCAGAATCATTATCATTATCTTATCTTTTCTCCAGAGTCAAAGTAAACAAGATTTAAGAGAAAGGGAAACTTTTTCTAAGCAAAGCAAAAGTGGTCCATCATAAAAAAAACAGTCAGAATAGATAAGAAATGTAGTGACGTTATTTGAGTGTAGGTTTTAGAAGCATCAACACACTAGTGCGACTCAGTATCATAGCTGTGTGGTATATTTAACCCTCTATGTTACGGTGTTGCCCCATTTTTGGCCTGTCAAATTTCTACAAGGCATCTTTTTGAGTGATGCGATACTTTAAAAAAGAGGGAAGAGTATAGGGAACCAATAGCAATGCTTTAATTTGTCACGTGACCTCCAGGAGGCCATATTGAAACCCTATTTTTCAGACTTTTCCAAAAGGAAACAGCTTTGCCATTTTGCACCACAAAAAATCTCTCAAAATGTAATTTCCTGACCCTTTTCCATCTGGAAAAAATACATATTCCTACTGATAAGTGAGTAAAGCTTCATTTTTGATTTAGTTTCATACACTTAAGACTGTTCAAGACATTCATTACAATGGTTCAATGGTACAATGTTTCCTACAGGCAAAATTCAGATAAGAAACCGGTTAAAAAAGTTCCTTTTATAATGTTTTTAAATTTAAAACGTTATGTATTGTACCCTGTTGAAGCTACTGAATCTTTTACACATGTTTATTAAATAAATTATGTTAAAACTATTTTTTAATATATTAAATTTCAGATTTATTGTCTATTTTTTTTTTTAAACTTAAATTTTATTTCAATTTTTGCAGCATATACAAAAATATACATACAAATTCACATTTAGTCTGCTGTTTTTCATTTGTGATCTGCTTAATATAGCATTAAATCATATACATCAAGACAAATATGTATAAATGACATAGTTAAACCAAAGTAACACCATAAAACAATAAGTAATTAAATAATAAACTGTGTTAATGGAAATAAATCAAATTAAATTAAGTGAAATAAAGTAAAATAAAATAAAGGTAACATCAGATTATTGCATTAGTATGGTCATGGCAGGTCTCCATCTGTTAACAAATATATCTTTTTGAAGCCTCAAGGAATAAGTTATTTGTTCCATGTGATAAATTTCCCAGACCTTCTCAATCCACATATTGTATGTTGGAGGGTCGGGTTTTAACCATTTAACAGTAATACATTTAAGAGCTGAAATCAGTAATATTTGTAAAATATATTTTTTCCCCCTTCCAGTTATGTAATTTGGTATGAGTCCAAACATAACCATCTTGGGATCTTTATTAAAACTTTTCTGGAAAACTTTTCCAAGTACATCAAAAACCTTATTTTGTCTATTTTAAGACAAAAAAACACTCTAAACATTTTTTTCCTAACTGGCATCATAATGCCTACCATAGAGGGTTAAGTACAACACAGTCACATTAGCTAATGTGCTAATGCTACTCAGCCTGCAGACACTGGGTCAGACAGGTGAAACAGACCCACCTACTGCAGCCGGCCCAGCAGTGGGGGCGATCAGCAGCACCAGAATGTGCTCAATGACGTAAGGCTTGAGCTTGTCCAGGTCAGTGGGCCGGTCACCACGCGCCGACAGATTAATCTGCAGGCTGAGGCGCTCCTCGCTCTGGAGGCAGGACCCCTGGGACGGGACAGGAAAGACATACCAGTCACGCACCAAACACAACAAGTATGATAACATTAAGGAGTCATTTGAGCAATTTTGTACACTACCGGTCAAAAGTTTTAGAACACCCCAATTTTTCCAGTTTTTTATTTAAATTCAAGCAGTTCAAGTCAAATGAACAGCTTGAAAGGGTACAAAGGTAAGTGGTGAACTGCCAGAGGTAAATAAAAAAAGGTAAGCTTAACCAAAACTGAAAAATAATGTACATTTCAGAATTATACAAGTAGGCCTTTTTTCAGGGAACAAGAAATGGGTTAACAACTTAACTCTATGGAGTCTTGGGCTATTTTGTCCATTTTTGAATTCTTTTCATGTCTTTGTAAGTCATTTTGTGTCTTTTTTTTGGTCATTTTGTTTCTTTTTCTAGTCATTTTGTGTCTTTTGGTGTCTTTTTTGTCATTTTGTGTCTTTTCTTGGTCATTTTGTGTCTTTTTTTTGGTCATTTTGTTTCTTTTTCTAGTCATTTTGTGTCTTTTGGTGTCTTTTTTTGGTCATTTTGTGTCTTTTTTTGGTCATTTTGTGTCTTTTTTTAGTCCTTTAGTCCAACATAAAATGTGATTTTGAATCTTTTTTTTACTTTCAAAACACTATCATGCTCAATAAAGAATTGTAAATGTTTCAAATGTGCATTAATTTCAGAGTACACTGAGACATTAAACTGCATCATTTTCAATTAAATTCTGGAAAAATTGGTGTGTTCTAAAACTTTTGACCAGTAGTGTATATAGGAACAGAAAATAACAAAGATAAAGAGGAGAAATAAAAATAAAAATGACAATTTGAGTGTTAAGCAGACAAAGAATATATTATATTTATAAATTAATGAGCTGTTAAGGCGACAGTGGAAAGAAAACAAACGGTGAAGGAAAAGTGTGAATTATTTTCTGAGCTGTGAAAGTCGACAGAGTAACCGGATACTTTCTGCACACTGACAGACAGAAACAAGCAGACACTAACTACTACCCCCACCCTGTGACTAACACCCTCTCGAAGCTCACAAGTCAATACTGGGAGTGCAAATCTCACAGCAAACCAGGCTCCAGGCTGGTCTCAGTGGGTGAATCAGCACTGACAACCTGTAGACAGATGCCCTGTCTGGGTGCCATGGGGGCTCAAGGGTGCAATAGCAAACCTAATCCCTTGAAACCAAGCCCACTGCTAACTTCCTGTAAGGCTCATTTAATCTGTGCGCTGTATTGACACTGACCACGGCACCGTGCTCCATTTTGCTAGCAAAGTCTGAGGAGCAGGTGTTGATCTTGGATATGATCCGAAAGGTCACAGCTGGGACGCTCGTGCAACAGAACGGCTCGATGATTTCAGTTCGTATACGTATGACAACATAGTCAGGTTGTCTGCAGTCACCTCTTGCATCATGTGTGTTGCGCCACATGAGCTCTGGGAGCCCTGCGTCAATTATAGTGTCTCTTGAGAAAGCAATTAAAAGTCTGGCAGGAGATGTGGCCCTCCTCGGGGGTTCTGGGGGGAAACAGGAGGCGCTCTGATGACAAGCCCGGCTGTCTGTGGAAGTTTTTAGAGTATCTGGCCTTCTGCTTAGAGGAGTCAGAAACACTCACTACTCATAAAGAATGCAAAGTAGGAACAAGCTAAAAAAAGGTGCAGGATCATACACCACAAAAAAATGGGCAACACTTTACAATAACATGCTAAATAATGTTTATAGATGGTTTATAAACCAATTATTAACCAGTGCTTTAGATATTTAATCGTTAAATGTTTTCAACCAATTTATTAAAGGTATATGAATCTTTTCAAAATCATTAACATACTTAATATGGAGTTAAAAATATTAAAATGGGTGCAACTAAAACTATTTATAAACAATTAATTATAATTTAATTGTTTGCTAATGGTAAAGTAACTATAAACGTACATTAATAGACATTTTTATTAATAAATATACATCTATTTGCCATTTATACATGATTAAGTGAGTTAAACATTAACAAATTATGTATTTACCATTCTAAATGGTCTATAAACAGTTTATAAATGATGATTAAACATTAATAAACTGTTTAATCTGTTTACCGTTTATAAATGAAAAAATGTTTTTCCTCTAACTCTACCTGATGCCCTCTCCTCTAATGCTCTGACTGCTCACAATTCAAGTTTTTTATTAATAAGTGTAATTCAGGAAGTCCTCTGTGTCTCCATGACATCATAACCTGTCTGTAAGCCAGTTGTGGTGCAGTATTTACATTTACACTTAGTCATTTAGCAGACGCTTTTATCCAAAGCGACTTACAGGAAGAATAAAAGTATGCAGCTTACACAAGTGTGAAGAGGAACCTTGAAACCTCCACTACAAACACTGAGAACTGACTTTACAGTAAAGTGGGGGGCTTGTTTTGTCCGACAGTTAAACATTTTGTTTTTGGGGAAGTTAAAATAGATACCTGTGGACTGTTGAACAAACTCTTGGGTAAGCTGCAGTCCAGGAGAAGACCCAGTATAGTGATGTTGGAAGCATCTTCCTGCAGGAGAAACAGCAGGACAGAACATGTCATCAGGAGTCTAAAATACTGAATTGAGCATTGCATAATACACTGAAACATCAGCAGGTTGGGTGTGTTAAATGAAGGTTTTCAATGATCAGTGGCTGCTACAAGGCCACATGAGTGAACTCTAGTGGTGCTAGCTGTGAACTGCACACTGTAGAAATCCACTACTACAACCAGTGGTGGAATGTAACTAAGTACATTTACTCAAGTACTGTACTTAAGTAAAATTTTGAGGTACTTGTACTTTCCTTGAGTATTTCCATTTTATGTAACTTTATACTTATACTCCACTACATTTAGAGGCAAATGTTGTACTTTTTACTCCACTACACATACAGCCAGCAGCTTTAGTTACTTTTCAGATCGGGATTTAACATGAAAAACATGATTGGTTTAAAGTTTAAAGTGACATTTTCTAAATTAGACCTCATAAAAGTATATTAAATAGTTAAAATGAGCCCTACTTTGAGAAAATAAAATGCTGCTTATATAAATGCATCAATAATAATCATCAAATCATATATTGAGAATATATTTAACAATCTGAGTGGGGTCATTCTGCAAAACGAGTACTTTTTCTTTTGATACTTTAAGTACATTTTGATGCTGATACTTTTGTACTTTTACTAAAGTACGTTTTGAATGCAGGAGTTTTACTTGTAGTGGAGTAATTTCACAGTGTGGTATTGGTACTTTTACTTAAGTAAGGAATCTGAATACTTCTTCCACCACTGACTACAACATAGCAGCTTTGGTTAGTTTGCTCAATTATTGAACTAATTAAAAGCAGCATGACAAAGTTTGTCTACACTCACAGGTCTGCAAACACAAACTGAACAAGTGGAAACCCTGTGGTTTTCTTTAAACAACATGGTTTAAATATTGTCCAGAAAAGTACCAATTCTGATTATAGTAGACCTTGATGATAATACTTTCCCAACACTTGGCAATGTTGCATGAGGGACTCTCAAAGCCTTCAGCATCTAAATTGTTACTATAAATAAATTCATGGACAATGATGATATTCTCTTTGACTGCATGTTTTAATAAAACTTATTGAGTGTAAAATTACAAGGGATTGTGTAGATAAATCTGTTTAAAACTGCTTATTCCCTCTGATCACAATTACCCTGTCCAATCTATCTTTTGTGTTGAATTGTTATTAATTCTGTGTATTTTATTGCTGAATCTTTTCTATCTTTTTTGTACGGTGTCCTTGGGTGCCAAGAAAGGCGCCTCCAAATAAAATGTATTATTATTATTATTATTATTATTATAAAAACAAGATTGTGTTGAAAATAAGTAAAAAGTAAAAGTAAAAAACAAATGTATTATATTCCTGACCTTGAAAATCGAATGGTTCAAAAGCATTTTCTAAGCCTTCAAGACTTTGTACAAACCCTGCACACATGCTCAGAAGTTATTAGAGCTATTCTGTAACTTTTAGCTAAACTACCATGGTAGTTTTAGTTTCATCTAAACTGGGTTGAGCTTTTTATTGCCCCCTGTTGTTTTAAACTGAATACTAATAGGGTCTGTTCCTCTTTATTCAGCTTCCAGGCACATAAAGTTTGATCACGTCGAGTTTATGAGAACTTTTTTACAATATTTTACTAACAAACAAAGCACTGTGGCCTTGTAATCAGTTTTGTGGAACAAAATATCCGCCTAAACATAACTTGGTACATGTAGCAGAAATACAAAGACAGAAAAAAAGCGAATTTAGAGGAAGTCTAGCAACTGGGTGATAATAAGTACACTGTATAGGTGAAGAAAGTTCTTTCTGCACTTGGCCAAGCTGACATTTTGCAACTGCCACCCCACTTCCTGTTGTGGAGGCGACTTCTCTCAGACAGCGTCTCACTCACATACAATGCTTCTTAACCCATTGAGGCCTGAAAAATCGCTGGGCAATTTTAAAATAAGCCTCTAATTTTCTGGAAATTCTGGAAAAAATCTGGAAAAAAAAGTGTCAACTCTTCTACTAAATAATAGATTTTTCAGCCTCTGTAGCAGATAGAAATTAAATTCAATTAATTTTTTAATTATTCAATTAAATTAAATTTATTTGAGAGCTTATACAAATACTACAAAACGACGTAACCGCTTTCCAGGCTTCAATGGGTTAAACAGTGCACTCATGTGTCAATGGTTTTTCGGGTGTTTTTGCACGTCTTTTTTCTTTTTCTCTCTCTTTTTTCTCTCTTGTATTCATGTACAAATGAATTATTATACAAGTATTTTAAAGAGATGGTTTGTGGTTATAACTCTGCAAGCAAACATTTACATTTTTTAGCATGAAAAAAAAGAAAGTGATTGTTTTGTGACACCCTTCATGCTGACAGCAGACACATTTTCACGACAGTGAGAGCTTGTCAGGGCGTATGACAAAAAGCCTCTGTGTGCTAGTAGGCAGCCGTCTGTTTATCAGAGCTGGCAGGAAAGGGGAAATCAGCTGTTTCCAATGATGAGATGCTAGTCACTACTATGTATGGTCCGCACAAACCAACACAGAGATATTTAAATACATACCTGAGTTTGGGTCAGCTTAATGCTCTGGATGTGAGGGAAAACTAGCAGACTGTCCTTTCTCTGGACAGACTTTAATGAGCCCAGATGAACACCCACACCAAATACCTGGAAAAGGAACAGTTAACTTTTATAAAAGGGTTATTCTCAGCACCATGTGCATTATATTAAGGCCAAGGCAGCAAACCAGCAAACAAAGGAGTAGTGTTGTTTAGTGGTTCTGAACTGAACTTCTGGAGCAGGTTGTAACATGGTAGCTGGTGTTTTGTGATTATGAATAAATAAAAAAAGACAGTAAGATGTTAATAATGTATCACCACAAAGTATTTTAAAAGAAACCCCATTTGTCAACTGTCTTTCATCTGCTTGGAAAGTAAAAAAAAGTAAAAAGTAAAAAGACTGCTGCTACAATCGTTAGCATGTGTCAAGAGCATAATACTGAGCACGTACTAGCAGTGGTGGAATAAGTATTCAGATCCTTTACTGAAGTAAAAGTACTAATAGCAAACTGTGAAATTACTCCACTACAAGTAAAAGTCCTGCATTCAAAACTTACTGAAGTAAAAGTACAAAAGTATCAGCATCAAAATGCACTTGAAGTATCAAAAGTAAAAGTACTTGTTATGCAAAATAGACCCACTTAGACTGTTTTATCTATTCCAAATATATTATTACATTATTATTGTTGATGCTTTTATGTAAACAGCCTTTTAATTTTCTTAAGCCAGGACTACTTAATATACTGTTATGAGTCTAATCACTCTAAATTAATCACATTTTTTGCGTTAAATCTCGACCTGAAACGTAACTAAAGCTGTCAGCTAAATGTAGTGGAGTAGAAGTATAAAGTTACATAAAATGGAAATACTCAAGTAAAGTACAAGTACCTCAAAATTGTACTTAAGTACAGTACTTGCGTAAATGTACTTAGTTACATCCCACCACTGCGTAGTAGACATATGTTCTTTTAGCTATATAACAACATAGTTTTATGGCACCATTATTTCCCCAATGCAGAAAAAAGGAAATGGAAGAAAAGATAATGACTGTACAATTAGTAGACAGATATATATGTTGGAGAAAAATGCACATCAAAGATCTGTGTTGTTGGTCTCATTGGTAACATAAAAAAACAAGCAAATGAGTGCAACATTGACATGTCTCTGAGGCACGTGAAGGGAGTGGCACTGTTGTGGGCAGTGCACGGGAGTCAAAGTGTCTGCGTGTCTGGGCGTGTTAGCTTGCCATTTATAAGCTACATGTGAGAAACACTGTGGTGCAGGTTGAATGTGAGAGGGGCAAAACTCACAGCTACAACAAAATACACATTCCTAATGGATTTGGAGGAATTCTTCTTTGCAATAAAACAATCTAAACCTCCAACACACATGCAATACTTAACCCATAAGAACCCACGGTGACATCCGTGTAACAAACACTTTAAATGTTCTTGAACAGGGGTCTCAAACTCTAATTATCTGGGGGCTGCTGGAGGCAGTATCAAAATGACCAAAATTACTAAAAAAAAAAAGACACAAAATGACAGAAAAAACTAAATTACTTAAAAAAGACACACAATTAGTAAAAAAAGACACAAAATTACTGAAAAAAACACTAAATTACTTTAAAAAAGACACAAAAAAATACACAAAACCACAATACACAACAAAAGACACAAAATAACTAAAAAGGACACAACAGACGCACAAAGACCAAAAAAGACACAAAAAGACACAAATGACTAAAAAAAGACAGAAAATGACAAAAAAAAGACACAAAATCACAAAAAAAGGACACAAAATCACCAAAAAAGACACAAAATGAGAAGACAGAATAACCAAAAAAAACCCACAGAAGACATGAAAATGACAAAAAAAGACACAAAATGACCAACAAAAGACACAAAATAACAAAAACAGACACAACAACAGACGCACAAAGACCAAAAAAGACACAAAAAGACACAAATAACAAAAAAAAAGACAGAAAATGACAAAAAAAAGACACAAAATGACCAACAAAAGACACAAAATAACTAAAAAAGACACAACAATAGACACAAAAAGACACAACAATAGACACAAAAAGACACAAATGACCAAAAAAGACACAAAATGACTTACAAAGACACGAAAATGATTAAAAAAATGCTCAAAATAGCCCAAGAGTCCATAGAGTTAATGAGTTAAGGTGAAGCATAAAACTGAATATGGGAGATTCTAGAAAATTTAAAGTGTTTATTACATGGGTGTCACCATAGGTTCTTATGGGTTAAGGTGAAATGTGAAAGATGTAACTATCACTAAGCAGTGGCCAAAGTCTTTAATGTTGGAGAAAAATTAGCTTTAATAAAGCCTCAAGTGTTAGAACAACCAGTTCTGGTGGAATAACGAGACAGACTCAGGGACTGGAGAGTAAATAAGCCCAGAGGAAACAGCAGTTTGAAGCATGTGAATGTGAATGCACATTCCCAGACTATATTCATATTATTCTGAGTGAACATAGATGGGTCTAATAAGGTGAAGTATGTCATAATAAAAGTTATAACAATGCGTGTGAATGTGTGAAACCAGGGTGTTGGTTTTAGCTCGGGGCAATCCTGAAGTACATTTTTTTGCTTTTCAGCTGCTGATCATGCAGTGTGAAGTCTAAGGCCGTTTTAAAAACGAAATTAAAACAAAAGTCTAATAAACAGTTGGGTTTTTTTACTTCCTGTGTTTACAAGTATGTGCATGCAGGATGAAAAGTAAAAACAAACATGTCGGATGCCAGTTATGTGCTAAGCAGCAGTGTGAAACCAGCAGTCTGGTCTGAGGCTATTTTTGATCACATTTTTTTTTTTTTGCTATGACAAGTTTTGTAAACTATTTCATAGCAAGGAAACACATTGTGGTAAGAAATTCAACATGTTAGTATGTTTCACTTTAGTATCTGGAGACAAAAGCTTATGGAGACCAGTGTCATTAACCCTTTGATGCACAACATGGGTCAAAAACGGCTCATTCATCCAAATTCGATTTAAAATTAAATGACCTAATACTATAATAATAGTAATTTGTTTCAAATAGTTACTTTCCACACTCATATATTTAATACATTTAACATGTTTATGTATCATCATTGTCACACATACAGTGTATCTGGAAGGTTTTCACAGCGCTTCACTTTTTCTAAAAAAATTTTATGTTTCAGCCTTATTCCAAAATTGCTTAAATTCATTTTTCCTTAAAATTATACACACACAATACCCCATAATGACATTTCTGACCCATGTTGTGCATTAGAAGCGTAGCGATAATAAAAGGATTTTTATGCAAAAAGTAAGAAATGAAAAACAGAAAATTAGGATGTATGATAATCAAAAACAAATTGATTGAGGAAAACCTGGAATGCTGAATGATGAAATTAATTTATTGCAAAGATATATAAAAATTAAAACCTCAGTCGGGTCACTTTAGACCCATGTTGTGCATCAAAGGGTTAAGAAAAAAAAAAATGTTTTTTTTTGTTTTTCTTCTCTTTCTTTTCCTTAATGAAAGAATTCATTGAATAAGCAAACAATTAAAAATGAATATCTTATTTACTTATTTATTTATTCTTTTGGCATTGCCTCTTGTAAAAAATGCATAAATGTGGCAGAATGAATTGAATATGTGATGAAGCTGTTAATATTTGTAACTTCATAACCTGCAATAAAGTAATAAAAAAAAAAGGGTTAAGGGGGTATTTCATTACTAACCCAGCAGAATGTGACCTGAGACGATAGAGCAGGAGGTGTATAAATGGAGCTCACCTGGTATGAGAGCAGCCCGTGGGCCGATGTGTTTATAAATAATGTGTTTTCTACATTGCCCTCCTCAGACGGGAGGAAAATTAGTTTAAAAGATGCCTTCCCTCTGGGTGGGATCACCTAGGACGGAGAGGAAACAGGAGAATGTATTTCACATATTTCTACAGAGAACGAGACACATTCAGAGTTGAAATTACACCATCACATAATTACTTGTGTGAATTATATTGTGCAGCTAAAACTGGCACACATACACACCTTCTCATTCAATGCATTTCCTTTATTTTCATGACTATTGACATTGTAAATTCATCAAAACTATTAATGAACACATGTGGAATTATGTACTTAACAAAAAAGTGTGAAATAACTGAAAACGTCTTGTATTCTAGTAAGCAAAGGGTGGTTACTTTGAGGAATCTAAAATACAAGACATGTTTTCAGTTATTTCACACTTTTTTGTTAAGTACATAATTCCATATGTGTTCATTCATAGTTTTGATGCCTTCAGTGAGAATCTACAATGTAAATAGTCATGAAAATAAAGAAAAACGCATTGAATGAGATGGGTGTGTCCAAACTTTTGGCCTGTACTGTATACACTTACCCTTCTGTGAAAGAAAGGTATGTAAAAATGCCTGCTGGATGTAAACATTGACAGCAGTGTCACAGGAACTTCCTGGCTGGGGTTGTGTATATATATGGTTTCAGCTCTTGGCAGCCCCAGCGGCCTGTAAAGACAGACACACAACATCATAAATATAGGCCTCTCAATGTCGCCTTTACCCATGAAGCAAGCTGACAAACTGGAGGTACACACAGGCTTTTAAAGGCACCATACTGTTCATAAACAATGATCTATAGCAGCGGTTCCCAAGCTTTTTTAGCCGCAAAAAACACTTTCTACGTCCCAGCCGAGTTGTAGTAGTTGTAATGGTTTAAATAGCTTATGTAAATATACACAGATTTATGAATTTAATGCATTTTCTTTTCATTAACTATATTGGAATCAGGGTCGTAAGCATCCCAAGTTAAATAATGATAATGGTGACGGTGATGATGAAGTGCAAATTTCAGCTTTAATTTAACTAAAAGTCAATTGTGGTAGTTTAGGCCAGCTATTCTCAACCTTGGGGTCGGGACCCCAATTGGGGTTGCGAGATGATTTCTGGGGGTCGCCAAATCATTTTGGAAGTCAGCTCTGTCTCCACTGTGTTCAAGTGTTCATGTGTTAATGTGTTTTAGTCTTTTTGGTAATTTTGTGTCTTTTTTTGGTAATTTTGTGTCTTTTTTTTGGGTAATTTTGTGTCTTTTTTAGTCATTTAGTGTCTCTTTTGGTCATTTTGTCTCCTTTTTTGATCATTTTGTGGTCAATTTGTGTCTTTTTTGGTCATTTTGTGTCTTTTTTTGGTCATTTTGTCTCTTTTTTAGTCATTTAGTGTCTCTTTTGGTCATTTTGTCTCCTTTTTTGATCATTTTGTGGTCAATTTGTGTCTTTTTTGGTCATTTTGTGTCTTTTTTATAGCCATATTAAAGGCGGCATGTTCAATCATGCTCAAATGACCAGAACACACATGTCGTCACAATATTATGTTGTTAAAATAATAATATTATAATAATAATAATAATAACTCATTTTCTCCAAGTTTTGCAGGAAACACAAAAAAATTCACCATTAGTGTAACATATGACATTTATTGATCATTTCACTCAAAAAGGATGAAACAAAGGATAACTATTGACATAGTAATAACACTGTGTGTAAATGATGTAACTTAAGAGAAATAAATGACTTTTTTTGAGTTTTGAACATGCCTTTGTGACTTAAACAAGATATGGTAACACTTTATTTTGAAGGTGTCTCCATAAGAGTCACACAAGCCTGTCAGAAACATGACATGACAAGTATCATGAGCATTAATGTTACTTCAAAGTGTCATTAATGTTCATAACACATCCCATGTCATGTTTATGACACGCTCATGTCACTCTTATGTAGACACCTTCAAAATAAAGTGTTACCATATCTTGCTTAACTCACAAAGACATGTTCGAAAAATTGCCTAAATCCCATTTTATTTTGATTTAGGCATAATAAATCTGCTTAAGTCACACACTTGACATAGGCCATTATCTTAAAGGGGTAAAATCACATGATCTGATCAACTGAGGATGGAGGCGATTTTACCATAGGTGGCAATGAGGAGATGATTTAGGCAAAAAAAAAGTCACATTTAGGGCATCTCCATCTTTAGTTGTCTAATCTGTTGGTTTAGTCTTAATTGACTAAGATTTCTTGAGTCGATTCGTCATTTTTTATGCTTTTTTTTTTTTTTAAATGCGGAAAGGTTTATTTCCAAGAAACATGTAAAAAAAATCGATCTAAAACATCATATTTAAAGTGGCGCTATTGCATAATTCTTTGTGGAGATTAGTCCTTGATTAGTCCACAAAGAACTGCCCTACACATTATGCGAGCAGCATTTCTCCACATGATCGTAATTTAAATGTTTTAACCGCTAGATTAAACTTTAATCCACCATGTGGATCGTCACTGCAATAAGTCATGGGAGTCGCTGAATAAGTAATGTTTTGCATTCTGTCAATACTTGATGGCTGTGGGCTATGAAGCTCATGTTTTAATCTGAGAAAGACCCCAGTGTTATAAGTAAAACCACATATAGAAATAGGGACATGGGGAAGGCTATAAAAAGGCTTTGGGCTCTCTGGGTTTGGACATTTCTGCTTTAATCTTTTACAGTGACATGTCACCACTCAACATTTTTTCTTTGGGACGCCCAGACTAAGACTTCTAATTAATACCTTTCACCCCACCCTTTCCACAAGCACTTTAAGTTAATTAAATACTTAATTTAATCACATTTCCAATTTAATAAAAATACAAATCTCTGTTTATAACCTTATGTTGGAACTGCTCTGTTATATATATAATAACAAGGCCATTTAAATGAGTAAAGGGTGTTTCATTAGGCTGAGGTGGGATGTGAGCTACTTTCATGTGGGCTACATTACAAGTTGACTGGCTCTTAAAGATAATCTTGGATAATGCAAAATGTATGCATGGTTTAAAGTGATTATGGTTTTAATTCTTTGGATATACAGAGAGTAGTAACAATAACCTATACACAATTTTTTATTTTTTATTTGTTCAGGCTTTTGATTAATTGTTTCGGGACTGCTATGGTTGTTTAAATTGCTGTCGTTTTGGTCTTTTAAAACTTGTATGTACATTTTTATGTTATGTGTATGATTTTTATGTGACTTCTGTCTGTGAAAGGTGCTATATAAATAAAGTTTACTTACTTACTTACTTACTTACTTACAATAAAATATAAACCAATACTATGGCACTGCAACAA
This sequence comes from Centropristis striata, assembly GCF_030273125.1. Lineage (NCBI taxonomy): Eukaryota > Metazoa > Chordata > Actinopteri > Perciformes > Serranidae > Centropristis > Centropristis striata. The sequence continues at coordinate 43,546,115 of NC_081517.1, read as the reverse complement.
ATACTGCCAATAGAAGTTTTTTTATTTTGTGTTAGTTGAGCATGGATGAGTTTATGTCTTTGTTTGATGTGCAATATATTGTACATCTGTTTGTGTTTGCACTCAATTTTATAACATTTTACAGTTGAATGTAATGTAATTTTTTGTATATGGAGCTTAAAAGTATATTTAATAGTCCTGTATTTATATGCTTTCATTTTTTTGTCAGCTAACCAATGTTGACAAATGTAATTAAGCTAAAATAAATAAAGCTGCTGTGTTGTGGCTCAACCAGAACACACAAACTTCAGACTAAGTTATTCTTTTGTTTGTGGATGTTTGCACTTGACAATCATTCTAAAGTACATAGTCTACAAAACAGAAAGAACATAACTGGGTAGAGAAAATTAGATATTCAAGAAGGGGAAACTTGAGCAAATTCTACGATAAATGGCAACCGTTTATGGACTTTTTTGTGACGATGTAACCCCCCCCCACACTCCTCTCTTTTCTTTTCTTAGTCCCTTTTTATTTATTTATTTATTTATTTATTTATTTATTCATTATTATTATTATTATTATTATATATATATTTTTTTTATTTTATTTATTTATTTATTTTTTTTACTTCCTCCTCTTTCCCCTCTCTCTTTTATTATTATTTATGTATTTAATCTGTTATGTTTATGTGGTCAGTTTATTCATTTTATACAGACTATGTCTAAATATCTAAACACTGTATAGTCTATTTGGTTTCGTTTTGTGTGACTGTTTGTTCTTAAAATCATACAATTTAAATCTAAGGATGTGTACAACATGTTTAATGTCGACACCAATGTACCCTGATGTAGCTATGTCCCTCTGTTTTTTTTTGTATACACATCAATAAAAATATGAAACACAGAACATAACTGGGACTTAACATGGATTTCCTGAAGTGCAAATACAGCACTTGACAATACTTGGAAAGATGGACCACATACACACTGAAAATGGTCCAAATGTTGTCTATAAATGTTTCATGGACACGGCTGTCACAACACTAAATTGGCAGCACAGTAACGGGAGCTATTTTTGGAATGTAACAACAGACTACTAGAAGACCTAAGAGAAGAACTGGTTATTTACTGCTATCTGCACCTTTTGTCTAATAGTCTAGTATTTGTGTGCACTTGTTTTGTAGCATTTGTCATGACAGCAAATATTTGGTAAGCAAACTTTAGGTGATCTGCTGATTTGCAAACTTTCTAAACATTCTAAACAAAAAAAAGACTTATTTCCTCTATGATTTTTGATATATGGTTGTGTATCAGCAATACACTACCGGTCAAAAGTTTTAGAACACCCCAATTTTTCCAGTTTTTTATTGAAATTCAAGCAGTTCAAGTCAAATCTTGAAACCTTCAAACAGCTTGAAAGGGTACAAAGGTAAGTGGTGAACGGCCAGAGGTAAATAAAAAAAGGTAAAATATAACGTGCATTTCAGAATTATACAAGTAGGCCTTTCTCAGGGAACAAGAAATGGGTTAACAACTTAACTCTATGTAGTCTTGGGCTATTTCGTCCATTTTTGAATTCTTTTCATGTCTTTGTAAGTCATTTTGTGTCTTTTTTTTAGTCATTTTGTGTCTTTTTTTAATCATTTTGTGTCTTTTTTTGATCATTTTGTGTCTTTTTTTTAGTCATTTTGTGTCTTTTGGTGTCTTATTTTGTCATTTTGTGTCTTTTTTTGGTCATTTTGTGTCTTTTTTTAGTCATTTTGTGTCTTTTTTTGGTCAGTTTGTGTCTTCTTTTAGTCATTTTGTGTCTTTAGGTGTCTTATTTTGTCATTTTGTGTCTTTTTTTAGTCATTTTGTGTCTTTTTTGTCATTTTGTGTCTTTTTTTGATCATTTTGTATCTTTTTTTTAGTCATTTTGTGTCTTATTTTGTCATTTTGTGTCTTTTTTTGGTCATTTTGTGTCTTTTTTTAGTCATTTTGTGTCTTTTGGTGTCGTTTTTGTCATTTTGTGTCTTTTTTTAATCATTTTGTGTCTTTTTTTAGTCCTTCAGTCCAACATAAATGTGATTTTGAATCTTTTTTTTTACTTTCAAAACACTATCATGCTCAATAAAGAATTTTAAATGTTGCAAATGTGCATTAATTTCAGAGTAATTGAGACATTAAACTGCATCATTTTCAATTAAATTCTGGAAAAGTTGGTGTGTTCTAAAACTTTTGACCAGTAGTGTATATTATCAAGATGCAAAACTATTACTGGACATTTCGACCATGACTCTCTTTTTCAAATATTATAAAACTCTATGTAAACAGTCTTCCCTTCTCCATTCGGCTGACACAGAGTTGCTATGCATGTGCAGGATGAGGTCAACAGTCAGAGTGTTGTGCTTCAAGAGAGACGGACACAGTGAATCAACAATCTGCACATGGTAGTTTGGTTGAGGGGAAAACCCTGATGCAATTAGTTTGGGATCAATGGTGGTCTGTGTGTACGTGCCTCTCTCTGCAGAAGCAGCCCACGAATACAAAGGGAGCATTTTTTACTGCATTGTTTCATTTTTGGAATTGAGTGTGTTAAGAATACAATTTAATTTTATTCTTTATGTGTGTCAGGCGTTGTTTTCTTTATTGCATGTCTCATTTCTCTCCAGACAAAATGGCAAACAGCAGCAGTTTGATAAGCATGTTTCTGCTCTGGAGCTGCAACAATTAGTCAACAAATCAATTAGTCGATCAAAAGAAAAATAATCAAAAACTATTTTGGTCATTGATAAACCTTCTTTACTTTTTATGCAAAAGTTTCAGAAAATTATTTGGTAACACTTTACAATAACCATCATTTATAAATGGATAACAGATAGTTTATTAATGTTTAATCATCATTTATAAAGCATATATAGACCATTTAGAATGGTAAATACATCATTTATTAATGTTTAAATAACTACATAATTTATAAACGACAAATAGATGGAATATTAATGTAAGTTTATAGTTACTTTACCATTAACAAACAATTAAATTATAATTGTTAGTTTATCAATAGTTTTAGTTGCACTCATTTTAACATTTTTAACACCATTTTAAGTATGTTAATGATTTTGAAATGATTCATATACCTTTAAGAAATTGGTTTAAAACATTTAAAGATTAAATATGTATAGCACTTTGTAAAATATTGTTAACAATGTTAATACGGTAATTGGTTTATAAACTATCTATAAACATCACTTAGTTGGTTATTGTAAAGTGTTACCAATTATTTTTCCAGCCCATTAAATATGGAAGCTTTTGGTTCGAAATGATAATCTTATAGTTTAAATAGTTTATGTAAATATACACCGATTTATGAATGTAATGCATTTTCTTTTCATTAACTCTATTGGAATCAGGGTTGTAAGCATCCCAAGTTAAATAATGATAATGGTGATGGTGATGATGAAGTGAAAATTTCAACTTTAATTTAACTAAAAGTCAATTGTGGTAGTTTAGGCCAGCTATTCTCAACCTTGGGGTCGGGACCCCAATTGGGGTCGTGAGATGATTTCTGGGGGTCGCCAAATCATTTTGGAAGTCAGCTCTGTCTCCACTGTGTTCAAGTGTTCATGTGTTAATGTGTTTTAGTCTTTTTGGTCATTTCATGTGTTTTTTTTGGTAATTTTGTGTCTTTTTTTGGTAATTTTGTGTCTTTTTTAGTCATTTAGTGTCTCTTTTGGTCATTTTGTCTCCTTTTTTGATCATTTTGTGGTCAATTTGTGTCTTTTTTGGTCATTTTGTGTCTTTTTTGGGTCATTTTGTTTCTTTTTTGGGTCATTTTGTTTCTTTTTTGGGTCATTTTGTGTCTTTTTTTGGTCATTTTGTGTTTTTTTTGGTCATTTTGTTTCCTTCTTTGGTCATTTTGTTTCCTTTTTTGGTCATTTTGTGTCTTTTTTGGTCATTTTGTTTCTTTTTTGGGTGATCTGAACTGTGCGTGTGAGATTGTGTTCAGTGAGCGGGGGTCGCAGACAACATGCATGTTAAATTGAGGGTCGCGACTCAAAAAGGTTGAGAACTACTGGTTTAGGCAGTCAATTTCAGGTGATTATGTCACCCTTAAAAAAATGACCGCATAGTATAAATTCTATCAGTCTACAACAATCACTACCACAATCTTGACACTTAAATTTGAGATGCTCAGTCGAGCCTCAACTGACGCATCTTTCACTTCCTGTTTGTCTGTGACAGTTTGACTCTGCTTTCATTTCAAGCAGCTGAAATACATGCACCAACAATTTTTAAAATCAGGGGATTGTTACACAGTAGTACAATCAAGTATTTTCTATTTCTCACCCTGGTCAACTTTGCAATGTTTTAGATTATCATTGCATTGTGAGTTTCTGCCTTAAAAGCACAAACACATTTTTGTACACAGGCAGATATGATCTTTTCCTAACCACAAAATAATGCAGTCTGCTGTAGAAAATGTCTGTAAAATGATCAATAAACATCAGAAAGCCAGACAGCAGAGCATGCATAAACCGTTACAGAGATAAAATGTGGTGTCTGGTCATTTGAAGTTCATCTGGGAAATTTAACTCTCTCCTTTCATAGTTTATTTACTTCATATTTTTTATTTCTGTCTTGTTTAGTTACATACACAAGCTGCAGCTCTTTCAATATGGAGTTTATTTCCTATGTCTGTGTTTCCAATCGTTGGTACACATGTTGCGTAGTCACATCTCCCGTATTACTTACTACTCAATACTTCTGGTGTAACTGAACAGTATAATTACTACAGTTCCCACAGCTCGCTCAGAAAAAAAAATGAAACCATAAACTGACTCGTGGGACTTTGATCTCATATTCCTGTTTTGATCACAACTGCAAAATTCCCTGCAGCCATATTTCAGTCTCCAAATGTTTATTCAGTAATATTATTCAGTATACTTTCACATTCCCAAAGTATGACACAAATTACTACAAAATAGGAACTGCTTGTGACGGTTCCAACCACAGCATTACGTCTGATATTCTTTCTGTTTTTGGAGTATGGAGGAAAACAGTGAAGTTCTGAACCCTTTAGACTGGGGTCAGCCCACTCCACTATGTGTCTGGATGCTGGGAAAGGGAGCTGACTGCCATACTTGGATATCCTGTCTGTTCTGTTAGGCTGAAGGGCCCCTTGCTTTATGAAATCTTCCCTTTCTGGAGCATTCATCACAGCGACAGGTCCCTTGCTATGACGCCACTATTATTTTAACTCATTTCAAAATCATTAAAGACTGAGAAATTGTGAAATTAAGTACTTTTTGTTATTGGACGTGTGAATCAAGGTTATAATAGTTTTGGATTTTTCATTAGTTTTAGTTTTAATTTCGTTGTGAATTTTTGTTTTCAAATTCAGTTAGTTTTAATAAGTTTTCTAGTTTTGGTTTAGTTTTTATTTTTTGAAAACGCTTAGTTTTTATTAGTTTTAGTTTTTTTGTAATGGGCTATGTGTTGGGTGCCAGATTCAAATAGATCATAATAAATTTTGCCTTTATTTCCTTTGGTTTATCATCTCAGCCCCAATAAGGTTATTAACTCTTACAGTTCCAGGTGTTTTGTATTTTGGTTCTAGTGTAAACATCCCAGTCTCAGTAAACATATTCACCATGTGTTGCATGTTCAAATAGAAACATTGAATTATGTATGAAAAAAGTTGACAAAAACGAAAACTAAGGACATTTTCACTTTAATTTTAGTTAGCTTTAGTTAGTTTTGTAACCACGCAATACAGTTTCAGCTAGTTATCGTTTTTTTTAAAAACTCTAGTTTTTATTTTTATTTCAGTTAACGAAAATGTTTTTTCAATTCTAGTTTTCGTTATTTCGTTAGTTTTCGTTAACTATAATAACCTTGGTGTGAATGAATAACATCTATGCTTTTTGAGTGAGGCACACCATATTAAAAACGAGGAAGTGAGAACTGTACTTACTGCGTCCCAAACTCCAACGCTGGGGGCTGAAAATGCAAGGGCCTCCCATTCTCCCGCGTATATAGAGAGGAGCTGGTGGAGAGAACAAGAAAAAAACATGAGTCCAAAGGAGAGTACTTTTTCATTAAAAACTTTATGAAAATAAAAAAGGTCTGTGTTTATGTACACTACTGGTCAAAAGTTTTAGAACACACCAACTTTTCCAGAATTGAATTGAAAATGATGCAGTTTAATGTCTCAGTGTACTCTGAAATTAATGCACATTTGCAACATTTAAAATTCTTTATTGAGCATGATAGTGTTTTGAAAGTTAAAAAAAGATTCAAAATCACATTTTATGTTGGACTAAAGGACTAAAAAAAGACACAAAATGACACAAATGACTAAAAAAAGACACAAAATGACCAAAAAAAGACACAAAATGACCAAAAAAAGACACAAAATGACTTACAAAGACATGAAAAGAATTCAAAAATGGACAAAATAGCCCAAGACTCCATAGAGTTAAGTTGTTAACCCATTTCTTGTTCCCTGAAAAAGGCCTACTTGTATAATTCTGAAATGTACATTATTTTCCAGTTTTGGTTAAGCTTACCTTTTTTTATTTACCTCTGGCAGTTCACCACTTACCTTTGGACCCTTTCAAGCTGTTCATTGGACTTGAACTGCTTAAATTTCAATAAAAAACTGGAAAAATCGGGGTGTTCTAAAACTTTTGACCGGTAGTGTATTTCAGACACCATAAGATTAGAACATTGTGTCCCCTTTCGAGCAGAAAATGTGACAGCTCATAGAGATGAATTAACATTATTGAAAAGTATTTCTGCCCCAGGCTTCCTCTTAAACTACCAACTTCCCCCCTAACAAAGGGACTACCATCCTGTCAGCAAATAAATTACATTACTAGATAACATTGAAGGATACAACTAGTAAATAAACTGTTTAATTGTGTGAGAGGACACTACATTTGACACAATAGCTTAGTTGTGCACGTCCTAAACAATCATTCAGCACTTACAGAAACATTTTTACATCTTGTTGAACCCAACTATCTTTTTTTACTAGGTTCATAGGTTGACTATTTGTATTAAAATGTGTAGAAATGTAATATCATGTGGTGTGGCACCATCATTATTCATCACTCATCATTAAATGGCCATGAAGCCATGAACCAGCAACATGCCAATCAGCCACAATACCTCAATATTAAGAGTTAAAACATACTTTGGTAAAGGCACATTTATACTCTAAAGCAGTAGTTCTCAACCTTTTTGAGTCGCGACCCCCAATTTAACATGCATATTGTCTGCGACCCCCGCTCACTGAACACAATCTCCACGCACAGTTCAGATCATACAAACTCAGTTGATACGACGTATTTTGGACAAATAATGAAGCAGACAACAACTAAAAACAGTCAGCTTCAAGCCAGAGACTCCTTGTAAAGTTATGACTTGCTACTTTGGCATTTGTCAGAAAAGACACAAAATGACCCCAAAAAAGAATCAAATTGACCACAAAATGATCAAAAAAAAGACACAAAATGGCCCCAAAAAGAAACAAAATGACCAAAAAAAGACACAATATGACTAAAAAAAGACACAAAATGACCACAAAATGATAAAAAAGACACAAACTGACCACAAAATGATAAAAAAAGACACAAAATGACCAAAAAAAGACACAAAATGACTAAAAAAAGACACAAAATGACCAAAAAAAGACACAAAATGACTAAAAAAGACACAAACTGACCACAAAATGACTAAAAAAGACACAAACTGACCACAAAATGATAAAAAAAGACACAAACTGACCACAAAATGATAAAAAAAAGACACAAAATGACCAAAAAAAGACACAAAATGACTAAAAAAGAGACAATATGACCAAAAAAGACATGAAATTACCAAAAAAAGATACAAAATTACCACCAAAAAAAATACACAAAATGACTAAAAACCCCCACAAAATGACAAAAAAAGACACAAACTGACCACAAAATGATAAAAAAAAGACACAAAATGACCAAAAAAAGACACAAAATGACTAAAAAAGAGACAATATGACCAAAAAAAGACATGAAATTACAAAAAAAATACAAAATTACCACACAAAAAAAGACACAAAATGACTAAAAAACCCCACAAAATGACAAAAAAAAAGACACTAAATGACAAAAAAAGACATTATATGACCAAAAAGACTAAAACACATGAACACTTTAACACAGTGGAGACAGAGCTGACTTCCAAAATGATTTGGCGACCCCCAGAAACCATCTCGGGACCCCAATTGGGGTCGGGGCCCCAAGGTTGAGAACTACTGCTTTAAAGTACAATGACTTGGCTCACTTCAGGCACTGTTGACTCTAAACAGCTCACTGTATAGAAACCATGATGCTCGAGTAAGGAGTTATTTTTAATCAGTTATGAATTGAATGCACTTAACCCACAACAGTCACATGTCAGAGTCATTTAAAGACTTCCACTGTAGACCAACATAGCAGGTGGATATACATTGCATGTTGCTTTGCACATGTTGAGAACGCTCAATAGAAGCAGCCAACCACAAGTCAGGGTTGAGACAGGAAGCTCTCTTTTACAGTTTCTCCTCCAGCAGCTAGTTTTGGAGCTAAACTGTGTTTTTATTGGTTACTGTGTGTGTGACAAGCTGTGCTAATGAGCTGTGGGAACGGCTGGCTGGAAGCAGGGAAGCAGCAGCTGATTGGTGGTTGTGCACGATGTGAACGCAAGACTGGGACCAGTTGACAGATGACTAACACAGCTGTTGACCAACTGAAGGAAACAAGTGGAAAAACTATGGTAATATATATATATATATATATATATATATATATATATATATATATATACACATACACACACTACCGGTCAAAAGTTCAGTTCAGGTCCAGTTTTTTATTGAAATTCAAGCAGTTCAAGTCAAATGAACAGCTTGAAAGGGTACAAAGGTAAGTGGTGAACTGCCAGAGGTAAATAAAAAAAGGTAAGCTTAACCAAAACTGGAAAATAATGTACATTTCAGAATTATACAAGTAGGCCTTTTTCAGGGAACAAGAAATGGGTTAACAACTTAACTCTATGGAGTCTTGGGCTATTTTGTCCATTTTTGAATTATTTTCATGTCTTTGTAAGTCATTTTGTGTCTTTTTTTAGTCATTTTGTGTCTTTTGGTGTCTTTTATGTCATTTTGTGTCTTTTTTTGGTCATTTTGTGTCTTTTTTTAGTCCTTTAGTCCAACATAAAATGTGATTTTGAATCTTTTTTTTACTTTCAAAACACTATCATGCTCAATAAAGAATTTTAAATGTTGCAAATGTGCATTAATTTTAGAGTAGACTGAGACATTAAACTGCATCATTTTCAATTAAATTCTGGAAAAGTTGGTGTGTTCTAAAACTTTTGACCAGTAGTGTGTGTGTATATATATATATATATATATATATATATATATATATATATATATATATATATATATATATATTCATCTATAAGGAGGTTGCTTTTCTTTTTTCATGGGTCTATCTCTAATGAATTCAACACTGTTTTGTGTATTATTTCCCTCCATTCCGCCCAGACGAGCCTCTCTTTAAATTGCTCCTTGCCAACTCTGACAGCTACAGCAGCCCAGAAAAAACACATGCTATTAGATTTGAATTGTAATTTGATTAGCTATCAGATTAGAAAATAAATCAAAATACAGTGGCATCGTTAAAACATCAAACCAAGACCCTGTAATGCTGTTTTGTACTGTAACATTGTACTATGTTCTATTGGGTCTAATGACTAGTTTGTATTACTTATATTTCATTTTGAAACTCCATGGTGGATAATTTCTTTTTCTTTTTTCTATTTGCTCTTTTACATATGTCTACCTTTCCCAGTTTGTTCAAAGTTCTCAAATGTAATAATACGCTTAACTTTCTGTATCTTGTTTCTTGTTTTGTAAACAAAAAACCTTGATTGTGAGTGGCAGAAATACTATTGTATATTGTCTGAAAGTAAGCACTGTATGATAATGCTCTCACAAAATAAAAATAAAAAATGTAAAAAAAAACTAAAAAAAATATCAAACCAAAATCCCCAAAAATATCATCACATATCACAAAGAAAAGTACTTTATCTGTTGATTTACAAATTCCAAAAAAATAACAAGCCTCAACTGGTGAGCTGCTTGGGGCTTGGTTGGGAAACAATATGAAGGGTTCCTTTGATGACATTATTGCATTTATCAAAAGGCTGATTTGTCCAAATAATAATTCCTTTTTAGGGCCATTTCAAAGAAAAACATTACTATGAAGAAGACATACTGAGTATTTGTACAAGTGAACAGGAAGGAAGTTAAACCAAGAAGCATAAATATAGTCTATCACCAGCCCAGTGCTGCAGCAGAGCATTCACTTCTAGTTTTACCATGACCAAAACATCTGATCACAGAAGTTTATTACTTTTTAAAATATAATTTCCTAATCAAGTTCAGTTCATTTAACCCATTGAAGCCTGGAAAGCGTTTACGTCGTTTTGTAGTATTTGTATAAGCTCTCAAATACTTTTTTGAATTTAATTTCTATCTGCTACAGAGGCTGAAAAATCTATTATTTAGTAGAAGCGTTGACACTTCTGTTGAATTTCCAGAAAAACTTCAGGTTTTAGGGGCTGATTTTAAAATCGGCCAGAGGTTTTACAGGAAGTTTTAGGCCTCAATGGGTTAAATAATACATAAACTCCGTAGCAAATTATAAATTAAAGTGCAAAATGTTCCTCTAATTAGATTTTCTGAACAATGCGTTAAAACATTAAAATATACAAACCATGTGTTGAGCATTTGGCAACAGAAATGCACAATGTGCAGGTTTAGTCTTGCAAGCTTGCAAGATTTCAAAACACTTCAGCAATAAAGAACATTGTAAGAATTACAAAGATCACCCTGAGGCAACTCACTTTATTACACAATACAACCACAACTACTACCTTGATTAACTCTGCCTTCTTTCTGATCTTAACCCTGTCCTGACAAATCTGACTATGATTTGAGTTTTATTATTGTCTGTATGGTTGTCACCAGAATCAGGCATACCTTTGTCTCATAAAATATAAATGTCATTATTCTTACAGAGCATTTTACAGTTTTTACAGTGAATATAAACAATCGCAGGCAAATTCACCAGCTGCTGGGACATGTCTCATAAAGCAACTGTGTTTTAGTCTTTTTGGTCACTAAATGTCTTTTTTTGGTCATTTTGTGGGTTTTTTTGTGTCATTTTGTGGGGTTTATTGGTCATTTTGTGGTCAATTTGGTCATTTTGTTTCCTTTTTTTGGTCATTTTGTTTCTTTTTTTGGTAATTTTGTGTCTTTTTTGGTCATTTTTTTCTTTTTTGGGTTATTTTGTTTCTTTTTTGGGTAATTTTGTGTCTTTTTTGGTCAATTTGTCTATTTTTTTTGGTCATTTTGTGTCTTTTGAGCAAAATATAAATGTCATTATTCTTACAGAGCATTTTACAGTTTTTACAGTGAATATAAACAATCACAGACACGTTCACCAGCTGCTGGGACATGTCTCATAAAGCAACTGTGTTTTAGTCTTTTTGGTCACTAAATGTCTTTTTTTGGTAATTTTGTGGGTTTTTTGTGTCATTTTGTGGGGTTTATTGGTCATTTTGTGGTCAATTTGGTCATTTTCTTTCCTTTTTTTGGTCATTTTGTGTCTTTTTTTGGGTTTGTTTTTTTTTCTTTTTTGGGTTATTTTGTTTCTTTTTTTGGTAATTTTGTGTCTTTTTTGGTCATTTTTTTCTTTTTTGGGTTATTTTGTTTCTTTTTTTTGGTCATTTTGTGTCTTTTTTGGTCAATTTGTCTATTTTTTTGGTCATTTTGTGTCTTTTGAGCAAAATATAAATGTCATTATTCTTACAGAGCATTTTACAGTTTTTACAGTGAATATAAACAATGGCAGACACATTCACCAGCTGCTGGGACATGTCTCATAAAGCAACTGTGTTTTAGTCTTTTTGGTCACTAAATGTCTTTTTTTGGTAATTTTGTGGGTTTTTTGTGTCATTTTGTGGGGTTTATTGGTCATTTTGTGGTCAATTTGGTCATTTTCTTTCCTTTTTTTGGTCATTTTGTGTCTTTTTTTGGGTTTGTTTTTTTTTCTTTTTTGGGTTATTTTGTTTCTTTTTTTGGTAATTTTGTGTCTTTTTTGGTCATTTTTTTCTTTTTTGGGTTATTTTGTTTCTTTTTTGGGTCATTTTGTGTCTTTTTTGGTCATTTTTTTCTTTTTTGGGTTATTTTGTTTCTTTTTTGGGTCATTTTGTGTCTTTTTTGGTCATTTTTTTCTTTTTTGGGTTATTTTGTTTCTTTTTTTTGGTCATTTTGTGTCTTTTTTGGTCAATTTGTCTATTTGTCTATTTTTTTGGTCATTTTGTGTCTTTTGAGCAAAATATAAATGTCATTATTCTTACAGAGCATTTTACAGTTTTTACAGTGAATATAAACAATGGCAGACACATTCACCAGCTGCTGGGACATGTCTCATAAAGCAACTCCTGATAAATGTAAGGAAGCAGCTGTGGGATTTGCAAGACTCTAAAAGGTGAAACAAGGAATCTGTTATTGGACCAAGTAAGTAAATACCAGGACTCCCTGTCAAGCTGCTTTAACGTCCCCTTCTAAAAAAGGAATGAAGTGCAACCAAAATAATAGGGCCATTCAATGCTGAAGTGGCATGCAAGGAGTAACAAATATACACTACTGGTCAAAAGTTTTAGAACACACCAACTTTTCCAGATTTTAATTGAAAATGATGCAGTTTAATATCTCAGTGTACTCTGAAATTAATGCACATTTGCAACATTTAAAATTCTTTATTGAGCATGATAGTGTTTTGAAAGTAAAAAAAAATCAAAATCACATTTTATGTTGGACTAAAGGACTAAAAAAAGACACAAAATGACCAAAAAAAGACACAAAATGACAAAAAAAAGGCAACAAAAGACACAAAATGACTAAAAAAAAGACACAAAATGACTTACAAAGACATGAAAATAATTCAAAAATGGACAAAATAGCCCTATAAGACTCCATAGAGTTAAGTTGTTAACCCATTTCTTGTTCCCTGAAAAAGGCCTACTTGTATAATTCTGAAATGTATATTATTTTCCAGTTTTGGTTAACCTTACCTTTTTTTTATTTACCTCTGGCAGTTCACCACTTACCTTTGTACCCTTTCAAGCTGTTCATTTGACTTGAACTGCTTGAATTTCAATAAAAAACTGGAAAAATTGGGGTGTTCTAAAACTTTTGACCGGTAGTGTATATTCAAATATGTATAAATGATTTAAACACACAATATTTCACATAAGTAAAATACACTATATTGCAAAAAAGCAGTGCTGTAAAGTCTTCCATGATGAACATGCATACATAAAATGAAAGTACAGTATGTACATAAATAGGAAATGTTCTGAGTGGGTAGTTTCCTGTTAAGGCAGCAATCTAATTTGCCAATCTCATTTACAGTATTCGTAGTGGTTTTCCATTCTTCCTACTTAAACATTTCTGCATATAAAAACATGTTTGTTTGTTGTATGAATTCGGTTTCAGACTACACATTGTTATGGTCGATACAAATATATTTACTGTCTTCAAGTGTGGCTTTTACTTGATAAAAACACAAACAAAAAGTCCCTAGTTAAAAGTTAGCCCAGTGCAAATGCTCTAAGAGTGGAGTTAATGTGCAAGTTATCAGACTGATCTCAGTTCAGTCTGCTGACAGTTGGGACAGCCACAGTCTGCAGGAACTTCTGATACTGCTGCACAGACATGCGTCTACTGTGTTGGTAAATGTGGTTTGTGTGACAGCACAGTGTTTCTAGTCTACTGCTGGGGGACAATTACTAACTTGACATAACTCACACACAATTATGTAAGCTTCCCTAAACTACCACTGGGTAAAACAGTTCAGAGAGTTCAGAAAAGAGTTCTTTCTGCAGAGCAAAGCTACAAATGTTTTTCTCTTCTGGGTCTATTTCACACATTTAACTTGCTATTTGTGCCAAAGCTCAACTGAACGCCATGACGCAAAAAAAGAAGAAGAAAAGGAGGTCAATGCTGAGGCAACAGAAATGAAAAGAACATCGACAAAGACTAAAAAAAACAAACAAACCACCTTTTATCTTCCCTCCGCTCTGGCCAATCAATAGGCGCTGATTGTTGCTTCAGTGCCTCAACAAGCATCTCAAGATAGGGAATAAAAAGGGAGAATCTGCTCCGTCATCAAATAAAACAACAATTTACTTCTTCAGGCTAAACTGAATTGGAATAATTATCCACAATGGGTAATAGGAGCTTGAAATAAGCAACAATGGACAAAGAAAGACTTCAACTACCTCCAAGACCCTGAACCATTTTCCTCTGCAGATACTTATGTCATTATAATGGATCTTGATTGGCAATTAAATGGGTAATGAAAACGTGTGATGCAACTTATAGGCACAGACAGGGCAGAAAAAGACCCCAACTCTAAAATATGCTAAAATCTAAATATCCATTTTGGCACAGGACATGCACTGAGTGTACATATACAAATAAGCATGCCACAATAATTATAATGTTAGCTTAAGTGAAAGTTTGTGTGTGTGTTTACATAAAAATGTAAACACTTTAGCACCAATTAAGAGACTTGGACGCAGCACCTAAGCGTTTTTTTTTTTTTTTTTTTACAGTTCTTTTAAGCTGAATGAACAAAAAAACTATGCTGAGACATGTATTGCCTTGTCATTTCTGGTTGTGCTGCTTCTATCATAAGGGTGCACATTATTATGGTATTTTATTATCTTAATAACAGTTGCATTAAATTGACAGTAACATCGATTACTGCAATTATGTCTGGGACAATATATTGTCCAATAAAAATGTGGTTATGGTAACATGCCTATGCACAAAAATGATCTAATTATAATTAGATACATGCAATTCAGATCAAATTTAGAGTAAGCATAATTTGAATGAGCACACACAAATATCACACAAGCAATCCTTCTATGGAAATCAACATGCAAACTAATTTGCATGTTTCAAAGGAGATACTCTTTCAGTTTTGATGAACAAGGAGCTCTTGTTCCCATTGACACTGAATAAAAAAAGCAACAAGATCATGCTTTATAGCTCTTTTAATTTTATGGTGCTGATAAGATGTTACAGGCCTTCTGATAGCACAGTAGAAGGTGTCTTGTCTGTTTGTCTCAGAGATTAGCCTTCTTTATCCTTTTCTATTTACTTAAACAACACTGCTGACAAATGGTTAACATTATTTGTAGAAAGGTATTACGACCCATTGTCATAATTCTTCCTTAAACTATTCACTCTTTCAACGTGTCATAGCCATTTAATCACCCGTTGAGCTGAACTGTCACACTGCCACATGCTTTAACACCTGTGAACTTCTAACATTTCACTTTCTTGATCCCTGCTGTAGATAAAGCCAATGATAACAAATACAAATACTACAACAGAAAGAACAAATAAGCTGGCAGTTGTGTGTGACTTGATAAGGGCCAAACTATCTTCTCTATTACATAACTACTGCTTCTCTCTCTCTCTCTCTCTCCCTCTCTCTCTCATTATCCCAGCAGATTTAATCGTTTGTTAATTCATAACTTGCCAAACAGCGTAAGTGTTAGTCAGAGTGGAAATCTTTGCATGGGTGAGCATATGAAGGGTCAAATGTGAAGGGGAAATGAGGTCGGCTGCCTCTGCAGAGGAGTCTTGTATTATAGCAGACAGCTGATATAGATCTGGCATTGTTATTTGAAATCTAATGTCAGCAGTTTCAACATCATATAGCCATTTATCTGATTGAAATCAGATTACAATCATGATCTGGTCTCTAGTCTCCAAATTTAAGTGAAGAGTTTAAAATTCTTTAGATTTCTTTTTTTTTTATTATTATTATTTTTTTTTTTATTTATTTGATGGAAATTTGGTCGTTATTTAATTGGCAGATTTTTTTCAGTGAAGCTAATTTTACAATGGACTTAAGTTTAAAGGATGTCATGAATATTATTGGATACGATTGAAAGTTTTGTTGAAAATAAAGCTCACTGAAATAAAAAACAAAAACAAAAACAAAAAAACAATCATGATCTGGAATGAAAGCATACAATGCAGTTATATGGATAAATGCAGGTGTAAAACTACTTCGTTTTTTTTATCCAAAAGCCAGGTTCAACAAGCTACACGCTCTTAGTTTGTGTCAGTTTCTTATGGATTTTTAGGTTTCTATTAGGGCTGGGCGATATGGCCCTAAAAGAATATCACGATATTGCAGGCTATTTTTGCGATAACGATATTCTTGACGATATTACCAAATACTTAAAAATATATAGAAAATATGTTTGGTTTTTTTAGTCTGTATAAATAAATAAAAATCTAAAATGTAAAGTGTGAAGTGCAAATCTCAACAGTTGCCAAATACGAAAAAATGTACTCTTGACTCTAGAGTATGAGAAAATAATAAAAATAACCATTTAGGGGTTCTGGGGGCATATTTTAATGACATTTTGTAAAGGAGAATAAAGGTTCTTGTATGTTTTATTTAAGGCATCTTATTTTGACAGTCTTCTTGTAAGTTCTGTGGTGGGTTCTGTTAACACACTGTGCTCTTATTTTGAAAGCTGCATGTGTTTAGCTACAGGGAGTAAGTAGCTTTTTGTGATTAAAACAACTTTAACCACCACATCAAGAAGTAGGAATGTTGCCAATATCATGATATGCATTTTTTTTAACCATAAAAAAAATATACCGATATTATCGTGAACGATACGATATGGCACACCCCTAGTTTCTATGTGCCTATTTAAGATGTGGAGGAGGCCATTTACCTTGGCATATGTATTAGTAAGTGAGTTTTCTCTGAATTCAACAGCAGCTGGCCTTACAGAAAAACTCTCAACAAGCATGCCACTGAGCTGTAGTCCAAGGGTTCTGTCCACAGCCACAGTACAAAAATAACAAGTTATGTTTGGCGCTATTTGATCCCCTGGATCTAACTCAAATAAAGTCAGTGTTAGCAGTGACCTCAGCCATGCTGCAGGGGAGAGGTTAGGACCAGTGGAGAGTTTAGGTCAACTGCTGTTCACAAGCTTTGGAGAAGAAGACAGGGAAACAATAAGAGTAACAGTGAAATCAAAACCATGTGTTCTGTAGTAAGAACACTACACTAAAGAGGAAGTTTGTCTAAGGAAGACGTTCTTTCAATCAGCAGAATGAAAGAGCAAAGAAATTATTGTTGTGCAGACTAAAGTAAAAACATACACTGTAAAAAAAAATACTGTTTAATTTACGGAAAAATACCGGCAGCTGTGGTTGCCAGAACTTCACTGTAAAAATTACAGTTTCTATTCTAAATTTAAATGTAAATATCAGCAAAAACTGTAATTTACACTGAATATTCCCGTTATTTTTAGGGTAATTGTGTCATTCATTCACACATCATGGTATTTCTCCATACATTTTGCATGAAAATGTTATATATATTTACAGCAAAACTGCATGTTTCTTCCAGTTTATGACAGAAAAAAGTTAAAGTTTTGTGCTATTCTTTGATTTACGGTAATTAAAAGTGTCTAATACGGTGATGTTTGTCTAAGGAAGACGTTCTTTCAATCAGCAGAATGAAAGAGCAAAGAAATGATTGTTGTGCAGACTAAAGTAAAAACATACACTGTAAAAAAATACTGTTTAATTTACGGAAAAATACTGGCAGCTCTGGTTGCCAGAACTTCACCGTAAAAATTACAGTTTCTATTCTAAATTTAAATGTAAATATCAGCAAAAACTGTCATTTAGACTGAATATTCCCGTTATTTTTAGGGTAATTGTGTCATTCATTCACACATCATGGTATTTCTCCATACATTTTGCATGAAAATGTTATATATTTACAGCAAAACTGCATGTTTCTTCCAGTTTATGACAGAAAAAGGTAAAAGTTTTGTGCTATTCTTTGATTTACGGTAATTAAAAGTGTCTAATACGGTGATGTTTGTCTAAGGAAGACGTTCTTTCAATCAGCAGAATGAAAGAGCAAAGAAATTATTGTTGTGCAGACTAAAGTAAAAACATACACTGTAAAAAAAATACTGTTTAATTTACGGAAAAATACCGGCAGCTGTGGTTGCCAGAACTTCACTGTAAAAATTACAGTTTCTATTCTAAATTTAAATGTAAATATTAGCAAAAACTGTAATTTAGACTGAATATTCCCGTTATTTTTAGGGTAATTGTGTCATTCATTCACACATCATGGTATTTTTCCATACATTTTGCATTAAAAAATGTTATATTTTTACAGTTTTGTGCTATTCTTTGATTTACGGTAATTAAAAGTGTCTAATGCAGTGATGTACAATTTTTAATTTTACGGCCTATTTCTGATGTATTTGACAGAGTTTTACTGTTATTTCTACAAACATTTTTTACAGTGTACAAACGAGGAGGCCAGACTCAGACAGAGATATCATTAACTACTGTGTTTGCAGCCTGCTTTGCTCTTTAAGCTGGGCGAGAGTGATGGCAGGTCTGCCAAGTGCCTGATAACCCTGGCACGAGAGGCCTCACAGTGCACCGCTCTGGAGGTCTCCAGGTCAACCAGCACTATGAGGACTCCTTTGACTCTCACCTCCCTAGACTTAAAAATAGCCATATTCCCACACTGTTCAGCAACAGTTGACTGCCGCATGGGAACCAGATGAACTTTTAATTAAGATTGAAAGCTTGTCAATTTAAAGGAGTAATCCAGCTATTTATAATGCACATCCATAAAGAAGGGGGACTTGCAAAAGACAGATAAAAAACAAGGGTCAAATCGAAAGCAGCAGAGGTAGATATTCTAACTAGTGATGTCACAACAAGGTTATTATAGTTAACGAAAACAAAATAACAAAATAACGAAAACTAAAATTGAAAAAACATTTTCGTTAACTGAAATAAAAATAAGCACAAGAGTTTTTTAAAAAACGATAACTAACTGAAACTGTATTGTGTGGTTACAAAACTAACTAAAACTAACTAAAATTATAGTGAAAATGTCCTTAGTTTTCGTCTTTGTCAACTTTTTTCATTCATAATTCAGTGTTTCTATTTGAACATGCAGGAACACATGGTGAATATGTTTACTGAGACTGGGATGTTTACACTCCAACCAAAATACAAAACACCCAGAACTGTAAGAGTTAATAACCTTTTAGGGGCTGAGATGGATAAACCAAAGGAAATGAAGGCACATACCCATTACAAAAAACTAAAACTAACACTAAAACTAATAAAAACTAAACTAAAACTAAGCATTTTCAAAAACTAAAAACTAAACTAAAACTAGCAAACTCACTCTAAAAACTAACTAAAACTAACTGAATTTGAAAACAAAAATTCACAACGAAATTAAAACTAAAACTAATGAAAAATACAAAACTATTATAACCTTGTGTCACAATACCAGAGATTAGGTAGTCTGTACCAATACCAGCAAAATTATATGATGGCAAAAAAAACAAAAAGACAATGAATCCCATTTTGCTTGCAGCTCTACATATTTTTCTCCTTTTTCCCAGTGTGGAGCAGAGAGAAAATACATGCTACATGTTGCTCTCGCTACCAATATTCGCTGCACTTTTTCAACAATGTTTGGCTAGAAATTATGCATGCAGATTAAAAATCAACCATGGTTTCTGTCAGGATAAAAAGTAAATAGTAGGGGTGGGTAATATGGCCCTAAAAGAATATCACGATATTTCAGGCTATTTTCGCGATAACGATATTCTTGACGATATTAGGAAATATTTAAAAAGATATAGAAAATATGATTTTTTTTTAGTCTGTATAAATAATTAAAAATCTAAAATGTAGTTTGAAGTGCAAATCGCAACAGTTGCCAAACACAAAAAAAATGTACTCTTGACTCTTGAGTATGAGCAAATAATAAAAATAGCCATTTAGGGGTTCCGGGGGCATATTTTAATGACATTTTGTAAAGGAGAATAAAGGTTCTTGTATGTTTTATTTAAGGCATCTTATTTTGACAGTCTTCTTGTAAATTCTGTGGTGGATTCTCTTAACACACTGTGCTCTTATTTTGAAAGCTGCATGTGTTTAACGACAGGGAGTAAGTAGCTTTTTGTGATTAAAACAACTTTAACCACCACATCAAGAAGTAGGAACATTGCCAATATCATGATATGCATTTTTTTTAACCATAAAAAAATATACCGATATTATTGTGAACGATATGATATGGCACACCCCTAGTAAATAGCATCCCGGATTCCCTATAGTACCGTCAAGTTTAAGGCATCAACTTGGTACCAAAGTAGCGTTTCTGGTGACATCCCTCATTCTGACTTTTCTCAAAAAAAAAAAACACTGGATCCTAAATTTTTCATAATGCAACTTTGTAGCATATAACTCAATCGAAAAACCATATTTTGAGACTCCACACCCATAATTCCAAACGCAGGTTTTCTGATATAAATTTGTTGTCTCCAAACCCAAATAATGATAATCTGGTATTTCATTCAGTCTTCAGGAGAAGATATTTTTGCTAGGCTGCATTAGGACTTGGACTTTTTAAAACATTGTTACTTAGATATATATTTTATTTATACATATGTTGCTGAGAGCATTGATAATGTTGATAATGTTGTGTTTTGTCTTAAGTATTTTTCTGTGTTTTCCTATATTGATATAAATATCAATATTTTGTACTGTGCATCTGGACAAAACAAAATTTCGTTTGTCTTGTACAATGACAATAAAGTTCTATTTTATTCTATTCTAGGACTTGTTTTTGAATTTGGGCATTAAATTAATTTTGTACCATTGCCACGATTGCATTGTACTGTCATGATGGTTTGTATAAATTCAAGACATAGTAGCAGTAACACAGCAGTAAGGTACCACTGAAATCATGCAGCGCTACACAAACAACTTGCTCAGACAAGTCAGCCAAACTTCTAGGCCAGGAACACTTTGGGCACACTGTCAGGAACATATGTAGCCAGTTACGTTATAGGAAGGGCTGGTCTCTTTACATAACTGGCAATACTTCGCTAGAAAGATAAACAAGGAGCAGAAGCAAGCACAAATGCTAGAATGTGAGTTGAACAATGCATTGAACACCAGTTAGAGAGATAAACATGCCTAAAGTTAGCCATTTCTGAGAAAGCTATGACTAAATAACACCACGTCTTGTTGATATCGTGCTGCAAACGTCGATTTTCCGAACAAATTTTCTGCAGGAACAAAAAACAGCTGGGAAAGACAGACCTACCCTCCTTTTTCTTTCAAGGAGTTCTAAAATTAGTCAGGAATTTGGTTCTGTGCCTCTCTAACACACGCCCCCAAAACTCTCTCCGTCACACACCCCCTCACCCACCAACATAAACAACACAGCCTGCATGCAGGCCGGGGAAGACTTTTAAAAGCCTTTTTAGAAACCTACAGTCCTATTAAACTGAAACCACACCACGTCATTTGTCTGTGTAAATGCAAAAACATGTCACCCCACAGCTAGAGTTGAATTCGGCACATCACATAAACCATTTAACAGAGCTCTGGGGTAATTTGTAGTTTGTTGAATATGTTCACAATGAATTACGCTTCTTGCCTGTACTATGGCGCACAATCTCTCTCTGGTGATGGAAGAGGAAGGCTTTTTTTTTTTTTTTTTTTCCATTGGGCTGTTCACAAACCAAACCCACGCCAGAGCATGTGCTTTCACTCTGTGTCTTACAGTATAATTCTAGTCTACACCATACACAAGAAAACACTTCAGTATGATGCAATCTGGATGCTGGTTTTGGGTTTTGTTGGTAATTATGCGGCTCGGTGGAAAGTCTCTACATATCCCCAAGTGGCACTCGTGAACAGGTGGAAACCTTTCATTAACTTCATACGACTGATTCCTTTAAACTGCTGAATGAATGTGTAACTTTCTCTGACCGATGTTTGAACTAGCAGAGTGAAAGGGTTTAAATCTCTATTACGCCTTTTTTATACAAGGTTGCTGTCATGAATGTGAGAAAAAAAACCCACAGAAGAGTTTCAGTTTTATGCTGCTCCCACAGAAGATAAAAACTGAAAGAAACGCTTACCTGTCTTCAATTGGAAGACCATCTTTTCTTCGCTCCTTCTCTACCTGAAAAGGAAATAAAAATACATTTTTAGTCAATACGGTCGGAGCAGCAAACTGCAACCCATTTGTTCTACATTCACACTGTGGCCTAAAAAGAACCGCATCAGGAGGCTCTGTGGGATGCAAGGATACTGTTATGCCAAACTGCCTTCTGGCTACTATGAAGATATTCATAAACAAGCAGTTTGATGCACATTGATTCACCACCAACTGCCCCGATTAATTTCACTGTGCATCCACAGTTTTGCTTTTTTAATGTCAAAGGTTTTATTTTGCATTTAATATGATTTCACTAAATAAACCAGGAAGTCCAAGCAGAAAACTGGAATAGCCTTGGGAAAATAAAACTGGCATTACATATTTTCCAGCCTGACTCCAAGGGTTAGGCAGGCAGCAGGCAATACTTTCTCCCAGTGTTGGCAATTTATACTGTATTTCCCAGAATAAGGCATCCAGTTTGTTGTCCATGTTCTCAAACTGTGTATGCAAGATTATTGAACTAATTAAGCATCACAGAAGATCGGTGATTACACAGAACATTAGTTTGAAAAAGGAAATCAGGCTAGATAATAAGGTTGGGTGCTATACAACATGTAAATATGGTCAAAGCAATATAAAAATGTCTACTTTTTCTTCTATTGCAATGTTGAAACACCAGTCAAACTGCCAATTGAACAACACTTTACGCTCAGATCTTTGCACGTGGGAGGAAAGCTGAAGGTGTTTTGCTTACATGGAGTGTACAGAAATAGGCTTTACCATGTGGTTATATTTACTGAATTACCAGAAAACATCCTATAATTGTAATAAATATTATTATAGAGATATTAAATTATCTATACTGGGATGAAGCCCTACAAGATGATGTTGAAAGGACTGGTGACATCAGGTTTTTCTTATTTTTCTTGATCTCAGAGAGGCACTTTTTACACAATATAAAAAATCTTCTACATACTTAAACTTCATGAAGTTATAATATGGTTTGTTGTTGTTGTTATGGTGCTATGAGGACATGAAGAATTCCCTCAGGATGAGTAGAACCTATACACCCATATATATCCATTTGTCATCTAACTTCAATGCGCTGCTTACTGTGGGATACATGTATTTATAAATGTATCAGCAAGAAAAATGACACACATCGACAACAAATTCCCTCCATTTTTATGTATCTTACTTCGTAGCACTAATAATGTGTTTCCCCAGTATACAGGGTTACTTTCAGACATCCACACAATTACCGCGAATCAGGAATACTTGAATTATTGTGAAAATCAAGTTACGCTGAGCCATTTGCACACTTCAAACCTTTGCCTAACCAGATTACATTGTGCATGTCAACACAGAGCATGTGCTAAGTTAAGTTTTTTCACACAGGAAATTTGATCAGCAGTACACTTGCTAGTTTATGGACAACTGACTGATCATTTTCAATGTTTTGACTTGATCAAATCCATATTTGTGTGATAATACTGTGTAATATTCTCTCTAGTTTTATACGTAAAATGAGCCTCAGTTTTTCTCACAATTACCTGAGGAGACCTTTCAGCAGAGCATTTTAAAATAACCACGCCAGCAGTACAGCATGAAAGCATAAAAGATATGGGTGCACGAGGTGTACATTTAGCTTTTTTACTGAACGTGGATTACTATGTAAGTGACTGTAAATTACAATGCAGGAGTTGAAACTGCGGTGCAAACTGTTAACTACAGTGCAGTAGGTTATGTGCGCCATGTATGGCCTACAGAGATAAGCTTTGGTCCCTTCAAACGCAGAACATACAGTTTCCATAGAAACAATCTGGAGCTGTGAGGCTTCATTATGGCTTCATGATGATACAGATTTTTGTTTGATGTTTCTACGGAGACAGCAACTAACCCTAAAATATCTTTTGTTATATTAAGCCATTGCAGGAAATGCTGCAAATCGAAGATCAGAACTAGTTCATGGCATTTTTATGGGTTTTTCATCAATATAATATGGTATAATTTGCTGGATAAACCAAAAAAGGCATTTCCTAACTTTACTTTAGTATATACTGCAATTAAAAAAATACACCTCTTCAATATCCATTGCCTAAAAATGCCAAAAAAAAATTTCCAACTGATGTATCCTTGTCTTATTCTGTATCATACGCTACAATGCCCCCGGCACCTTTAAAGCTTGGCATGATAATGGCATAAGTGAACAAGGCAAAACTGATTTTCCAGCTGATTAGGCACAACAATGACAGAACACATGAGGCTTCAGCAGGTGAGCCATTAAAGAACAAAGAACATTCAGAAGCAGCACCATGTGATTTTATCCAAAGATGAATGCAGGGATTTAAAACACATGACATTGCTTGTATACAAAACATGAAACGCAAATAGGCAGGTGAATACGTGATCTAATCTAACAATCATTAGTGGACTGGAGGATAGCTATTTAGACTTGCAGCCAATCCAAACATATGATCCAGATTCAAATCCAAAACACAAGTCAATGTTTGCAAAATACTAAGAGGCATGGGGTGAAGATCATGGCACAAAACAACAATTACAAGCTCTAGTTATGCACATGATATCTGCTCTGTTGAGATCTCTGCTGCCCAAAATTTGATATCTGGTTTGATTTTAACTATGTATTATGGCACATGATGCAACATTTCCTGCATTACCACTTCAATATGCCTGCAGCAACACTTAACCAGCTGACCACCAGCAACACTGGAACACAGATGAAAGACATCCATGTCATGCTCTATTTCACATGGCCCATGTAACTGAGACAGTCACTCCATTTACTGCAGCCTAATCTACACATGACACCTCACAATGTCAACAATTCTGCCATCTGCCAATTGGTCTGCAAGGTAGGAAAGAGTTAAAAAAAAAAAAAAAGCATGTCCAAACACTGACATACCCCCTTTCCCTTAATTTAAACCATCTTGTTTTTTAAAATGTATCAAAGGAAAATGTTCAACTTCTTGTGTTTGTTTTTTTCTGCTTTGTGCATGTATGTGGTAATAATAACTCCAGGCTGCAAATTGCAAAATAGGGATTTCAAAAACTTAAGAAACATCAAATTTCACAAACTTCTCTATCTTCAAACAAACTTTACTAAATTACCAAAACTACTTTGGGGTAATGCACGTCATCATTTTTACTGTTTTTCTCAGAGCAGCTCCATTAGAAATGCTCTTCATGCCTGTTTACAACGGACTAGAGAAAATGCCACACCCCCCTCAGGTAACTTGACAGTCAGCTGGTGACCTCATGACAGGTAATCAGTAAGCTCTCAACTCCTGCTGTTTGTGTTTGTCTTGCTGCATGATTACATAATCATCACACCAGCCTACTTGAAAATGTTTAGGAAACTGTAACTCAGTTCCTAAACAAAACAAAAAGCCTGCACATCAAAAAGCTGAACATGCAAACTACAGAAGCAGGAAATAATTTTAAATTAGCATGCAGGAAAGAAGTCTGTCTCATTCCTAACATACTCTCAGTGTGTACAACTGACTGAACTCCACAATGGACACTATGTACAAAAGAAAAATAAGGAGGAGCCACATGGCAGGTGGCCTCCCGCTCTGGTTTTACTTCAGTCGTGTATTGAACTATAGATACTAGCTCGATAAGTACAAAATGTGCAGAAAAACGTGTCCACAAAGTGGGGTTTGGCCTGCGATATCTCCTCACATAAACAAATAGGCACAAGTCAACTCGCTGCAAAGTGGAGCCAAAACACAATGGGGATGCAAAAAAACCCTCACACGTGCTCATGCATTTGACTGCATTTGTTGAGGTGCTTTCACACAATAAAGACCCTCAGTTCCTCCTCCACACAAGCAAGAAAATAATAAATATTACCTGAAGTTGGACTAACGGGTCTGCATCTTCTGGTTGCCAGACCTCAACCACGCTGGTGGACATCTGACTCAGAGCTTTGTGGGGAGCAAGATATACAATTATTAGTGAGGTGTGGGGTTGGAAATTGGGCAAAAATAGAAAAGGAAAAGCAACAAATTGAGAATGCACCATAAATAAAAGAGTTTATGTAATGCATCTGCAAACAGCATGCCTCTTTTATTATTACTGCTTATAACAAATGACTTAAGTGAAGCGGCGTGGATGAAAACCACACAGACAAGTGAGGAAATGACTTCGCCTCTGCAGGCTGACAAAGGCTGTCTGCTAGCTGCTAGCTGGTTAGCTCGATGGCTAACTAACTTGGAAAACATCTCCGCTGCTACTGCAGTAAACACGGCTACTGTAGGGGTGTAGAGTTATATTACAGCACTATGTAGCGTTATAACAGAGCCTACAGTGGCTGTTAAATGGCCCTTTAAAGCCCCAGTTAATACGTTACTTCCCTGCCTGGACAAGTTATCGGAACAGCAGAGGGAACTGGGAGCTAGCATGAACTAGCATGTTGACAAAACATGGTGGTAAAAATCAAAATATGCTTCAAAGACAACTTGAGAATGTATTCAAAACATTTTCCGCCATTTTTAATTATAAAAGGTGTTTGGTCCATTTAGCTTGAAGCCAGTTTTTCAGTGTTTTTTTCGGCTGCTGTCAAATCAGTGGAGCTAAATTAACCTTTTTTTTTTTTTTTACATTTTTTTCACACCCCCTAAACGGGGAATAAAGCCTTGTACAGACCTTGCAGCTGAGCCCCTCCATGCTGCACGCAGGGTAAAAGTAACTGTAGTATTCCTAATAGTATATTGATCCACGTTTTCCTGTGACAGTGGCTGCCTTGGTGGAAGTCCTGAAGCCCCGCCATGCTGCCTCTCAGCCAGCAGCCTGCCGTGTGTTTCGCTGCGTTGGTCTTTCTTTCTTTCTCTCTCCAGCAGCAGCAGCAGCAGCAGCACCTCCCTCTGTTCCTCTGTTCCTCCGGCCCTCCCTCCGCCTCAAACAGAGACTGTATAGCCTCGAACACATCCTACACTCACACACCACTGACACTTGCGACAAGCCTGTTTACGTGTCTGTTGTCGACGGTAAATAAAAACAAAGTTGACTTAAAAAAAGGCCATCATGCACATTTATAATTTCGTCACCCTGTAACTCATTTTTGAAGTTTTGCAGGAAACCTCCAAAAAAACTTCACCAAAAGTGTAACATACATTTATTAATCATTTCACTAAATTGGCATAGTAATAACACTGTGTGTACATTATGTAACTTAAGACAAATGAATGACTTTTTGAAGGCATTTTTTTTAACATGCCTTTGTGTGACTTAAGCAAGATATGGTAACACTTTATTTTGAAGGTGTCTACATAAGAAAAAACAAAAACAAAAAAACAAAAACAAAGTTGACAAAAAAAAGGCCATCATGCACATTTATTATTTCGTCACCCTGTTAAAATAATCGCCTAACTCATTTTTTTTTTCAAGTTTTGCAGGAAACCCGAAAAAAAACTTCAAAAAGTGTAACATATGACATTTATTAATCATTTCACTCAAAAGGGATGTAGCAAAGGATAGATTGCCGACGGTAAATCAAACAAAGTTGACAAAAAAAAAGGCCATCATGCACATTTGTAATTTCGTCACCCTGTTAAAATAATCGCCTAACTCATTTTTTTTAAAGTTTTGCAGGAAACACAAAAAACTTCACCAAAAGTGTAACATATGACATTTATTGATCATTTCACTCAAAAGGGATGTAACAAAGGATGGCTCCTATGTGTACATTATATAACTTAAGAGAAATAAATGATTTAAGCAATTCTTTTTAACATGCCTTTGTGACTTAAGCAAGATAAGGTAACACTTTATTTTGAAGTCACACAAGCCTGTCAGAAACATGACTTCACGTTACTGCAAAGTGTCATTAATGTTCATGACACATCCCATGTCATGTTTATGACGCGCTCATGTCACTCTTATGTATACATCTTGCTTAAGTCACAAAGGCATGTTCAAAAAATTGCCTTAGTCCCATTTTATTTTGACGTAGGCATAATAAATCCGCTTAAGTCACACACTTGACATAGGCCATTATCTTAAAGGGATAAAATCACATGATCTGATCAACCAAGGATGGAGGTGATTTAGGCAAAAAAACCAAAAAAAAAGTTGACAAAAAAAAGGCCATCATGCACATTTATAATTTCGTCACCCTGTTAAAATAATCGCCTAACTCATTTTTTCAAGTTTTGCAGGAAACACAAAAAACTTCACCAAAAGTGTAACATATGACATTTATAGATCATTTCACTCAAAAGGGATGTAACAAAGGATGGCTATTGGCATAGTAATAACACTGTGTGTAAATTATATAACTTAAGAGAAATGAATGACTTTTGGTCATTTGCAAGATATGGTAACACTTTATTTTGAAGGTGTCTACATAAGAGTGACATGAGCGTGTCATAAACATGACATGGGATGTGTCCTGAACATTAATGACACTCTGAAGTAACATTAATGCTCATGATACTTGTCATGTCATGTTTCTGACAGACTTGTGTGACTTCAAAATAAAGTGTGCTTAAGTCACAAAGACATGTTCAAAAAATTGCCTAAGTCACATTATATTTTGACTGAAGCATAATAAATCCGCTTAAGTCACACACTTGACATAGGTCATTATCTTAAAGTTCGTCCCTCCCCGCCGCCTCAAAACATAGACTGTATAGCCTCGAACACATCCTACACTCACACACCACTGACACTTGCGACAAGCCTGTTTACGTGTCTGTTGCCGACGGTAAATAAAAACAAAGTTGACAAAAAAAGGCCATCATGCACATTTATAATTTCGTCACCCTGTTAAAATAATCGCCTAACTCATTTTTTTTTAAAGTTTTGCAGGAAACCCCAAAAAACTTCACCAAAAGTGTAACATATGACATTTATTAATCATTTCACTAAATTGGCATAGTAATAACACTGTGTAAATTATGTAACTTAAGAGAAATGAATGATTTTTGTGACTTAAGCAAGATATGGTAACACTTTATTTTGAAGGTGTCTACATAAGAAAAAACAAAAACAAAAACAAAGTTGACAAAAAAAAGGCCATCATGCACATTTAGAATTTCGTCACCCTGTTAAAATAATCGCCTAACTCATTTTTTTTAAAAGTTTTGCAGGAAACACAAAAAAACTTCACCAAAAGTGTAACATATGACATTTATTAATCATTTCACTAAATTGGCATAGTAATAACACTGTGTGTTAATTATGTAACTTAAGAGAAATGAATGACTTAGGCATTTTTTTTAACATGCCTTTGTGACTTAAGCAAGATATGGTAACACTTTATTTTGAAGGTGTCTACATAAGAGTGACACAAGCCTGTCAGAAACATGACATGACAAGTATCATGAGCATTAATGTTACTTCAAAGTGTCATTAATGTTCATAACACATCCCATGTCATGTTTATGACGCGCTCATGTCACTCTTATGTATACATCTTGCTTAAGTCACAAAGACATGTTCAAAAAATTGGCTAAGTCCCATTTTATTTTGACTTAAACATAATAAATTCGCTTAAGTCACACACTTGACATAGGCCATTATCTTAAAGGGGTAAAATCACATGATCTGATCAACTGAGGATGTAGGCGATTCTACCATAGGTGGCTATGAGGAGAAGATTTAGGCAAAAAAAAAAAAAAACAAAGTTGACAAAAAAAAGGCCATCATGCACATTTATAATTTCGTCACCCTGTTAAAATAATCGCCTAACTCATTTTTTCAAGTTTTGCAGGAAACACAAAACTTCACCAAAAGTGCAACATATGACATTTATTGATCATTTCACTCAAAAAGGATGTAACAAAGGATGGCTATTGGCATAGTAATAATAACACTGTGTGTAAATTATGTAACTTAAGAGAAATCAATGATTTAGGCTTTTTTTTGAACATGCCTTTGTGACTTAAGCAAGATATGGTAACACTTTATTTTGAAGTCACAAGCCTGTCAGAAACATGACATGACAAGTATCATGAGCATTAATGTTCATAACACATCCGATGTCATGTTTATGATGCCCTCATGTTTTTTTTTTATTTGATTTTTTTTATGCACACTGTTCATTGCACCTTATTTGTTTCACAGCACCAAACATTTATTTTTATACTGTATTCTGCACTGGAATTCTACTCCTTAATACATACTCCTTCTTTAGACACTTTATTTTTTATTGTATTTTTATATTTTATTGCTTGAAGTATGCCTAGGTTGTTCTTATTTATTTGAGTTGTTATTGTCTCTGTGTGTAATGCTGCTGCTACACTGCAATTTCCCATCTTGGGATAAATAAAGTATATCTATCTATCTATCTATCTATCTATCTATCTATCTATGTCACTCTTATGTAGACACCTTCAAAATAAAGTGTTACCATATCTTGCTTAAGTCACAAAGGCATGTTCAAAAAATTGCCTAAGTCCCATTTTATTTTGACTTAAGCATAATAAATCCGCTTAAGTCACACACTTGACATAGGCCATGATCTTAAAGGGGTAAAGTCACATGATCTGATCAACTGAGGACATAGGCAATTTTACCATAGGTGGCAATGAGGAGATGATTTAGGCAAAAAAAACAAAAAACAATTTTGACAAAAAATGACTTGGGCGATTATTTTAACAGTGTGATGATTTACCCCACAATGTTGGAAAGTGCTGCACTTTAGCACACATTTGTGTTCAATATCTTTATTTTTCATAGAACAAAAACAACATCAAAAAACAAAATAAAGATAAATACAAATATAAAGCAATCAGCTGGAGAAACATGAACGGAAGGCTATGCCATATATTTTTAAAAATATATATACATTGCATATATACAGCATGTCATTATGAGGAGCCACATAAACATTACACAAACCAGCAGACAGCCACAAAAACAAACAGCTGTCTTAGACAAAAACAACCATAACAAGAACCACAGGGGGTAGGCCATATCATACATCAATAAAAATAAATTAAAAAAGAGAAATCCTATATGATACATAGAGATAAGTGGGTCGCCAGATCATTTAATTACTTATTTGCTACTTTATAGATTCATACTTTAGATTTAGTCAGGCGGCTTAGGACCAGATTTAAGAATAAAGGGGACACGCCGGACAAAAGCACTACATTTTTTCCACATGCTCTCTATCACCATAGGTTAAAATTTTTGGTAGGAGCCACTTCATCAAGATTGTGGATCGGAGATGGCACCCATATAAAGTCTATGAGAACCAATATATCTTCCAATCCACTTAAAAGGTCAATCTTGGTGTCAAAATATGCATTTTCTGGGTAAAGGAATCATTAAAAGCTATTGAGAATATCACTAGAGATCTGACATGAGATTAAAGCGTTCCCTTGATTTTTTTTTGAGCAGTGTACATTGCAGCTAATCCGCTCTCTCCCATGAACATGGATTCATTTTCAGCTCAGGATTCCTTGCTGCGGCACTTGAAGACCTACCAGTCTGGGTGAAAATGAACATATCTATTTGATCAAATAATCATCTAGTGATATTCTCAATAGCTTTAAATGATTCCTTGACCCAGAAAATGCATATTTTGACACCAAGATTGGCCTTTTAAGTGGATTGGAAGATATATTGGTTCTCATAGACTTTATATGGCTGCCATCTCCGATCCAGAATCTTGATGAAGTGGCTCCTACCAAAAATGGAAACCTATGGTGATAGAGAGTATGTGTAAAAAATTTGTTGCTTTTGTTCGACGTGTCCCCTTTATTTGGCTAAGCAGCCTGACTAATTGAAAAACGTCCAATGATCTTATCATCAATGGGGCCATTCTGCAAGACTTATTTGTACTTTTAACATAGTTATTCCAGTAAAAATCTACATTTACCTTTACATGCAGTATGAATGCATCAGCTGAGTGTAAGATAATCATACAGTACAGGCCAAAAGTTTGGACACACCTTCTCATTCAATGCTTTTCCTTTATTTTCATGACTATTTACATTGTAGATTCATCAAAACTATTAATGAACACATGTGGAATTATGTACTTAACAAAAAAGTGTGAAATAACTGAAAACATGTCTTATATTCTAGTAAGCAAAGGGTGGTTACTTTGAGGAATCTAAAATACAAGACATGTTTTCAGTTATTTCACACTTTTTTGTTAAGTACATAATTCCATATGTGTTCATTCATAGTTTTGATGCCTTCAGTGAGAATCTACAATGTAAATAGTCATGAAAATAAAGAAAACGCATTGAATGAGAAGGTGTGTGTCCAAACTTTTGGCCTGTACTGTATATTTATTTGCTACTTTATAGATTCATACTTTACATTCAAAAACGTCATCATTGGGGGCCATTCTGCAAGACTTATTTGTACTTTTAACATATTATTCCAGTAAAAATCTGCATTTACCTTTACATGCAGTATGAATGCATCAGCTGAGTGTAAGATAATCATATGTCTTTGTTTTTTTGTTGAGTGAAAGTCTTTAGTCGGCCTAATTGCTGCATTGTTGATCTCGTTAGGACAAGACATGTTGAACCAAAGGAGCTGTAATTAACAGTGGTGTTTGAGTGACGCGGAGGTGAAACTATGCAGGGGCCTTTAGAAGAAGAAGAGCTTTGACATTCAGCATGTCAGCCTCATGAATCACTCAGGACAGGTTGGGCAGGTACACACATGAACACACACTCAGGTTACTCTGCTGTGGGTGTGTCAGCTCCACCTAACAAACCTGCAGCCAGGCATTTACTAGTTTGTTTTTTGCTCGATCAGTGTTGCTACAGTCCCCTGCACACTTGTAATAATAAGCTTCAGGGTGGCTACAATAAATACACAACATTAAAGAAAAGACATTTATATCAGCACATGTGTTTAGTAGCAGATAATAAACAACTGTACATATGCATTATAAACAGGAAACTGCCAACTCTTTTAATCAGTAGGCTACAGCAGCTATTCTCAACCTTGGGGTCGGGACCCCAATTGGGGTCGCAAGATGATTTCTGGGGGTTGCCAAATCATTTTAGAAGTCAGCTCTGTCTCTGTCTTTTTTTGGTCATTTTTTGTTGTTTTTTTGGTTGTTTTGTGTCTTTTTGGTCATTTTGTGTCTTTTTTTGGTCAATTTGTGTCTTTTTTGGTCATTTTGGTTCCCTTTTTAGTAATTTTGTGTCTTTTTTGGTCATTTTCTTTCTTTTTGTGGTCATTTTGTGTCTTTTTTTGGTCAATTTGTGTCTTTTTTTTGTCATTTTGTGTCTTTTTTTGTCATTTTGAGTCTTTTTTTGGTCATTTTGTGTCTTTTTTGGTCATTTTGTGTCTTTTTTTGGTCATTTTGTGTCTTTTTTGGTAATTTTGTGTCTTTTTTTGGTCATTTTGTGTCTTTTTTGGTCATTTTGTGTCTTTTTTGGGTGATCTGAACTGTGCGTGTGAGATTGTGTTCAGTGAGCGGGGGTCGCGACTCAAAAAGGTTGAGAACTACTGGGCTACAGGATACATATATTTCAACATTCGTCTCTTAATACTAACATGTTCTTCTTTAATGACTTACATATAAAAATAACAGGCATTTAGCAACATTATAAATAAAACCCAGTCATAAATCAGCAGAGAACAGAGTGTTCATCTACTGGAAAGAAAACTAAACTGATGAGTAAGACAAGACAAGCACAGAGCACATTTGAAATCTAAATCAACAAACCCAGACACATTGTCCTTGTCAACTAGGTCACTGAGTAAACACAGAACACCTAACTACCTGTTTTGCATCTGCTTTGACAGAGAAAATGGGAGGAAAATAAGCAGGGCAGTAGTCATTCTAGACATGTCATGACAACAATTTTCCTTTTTTGTTCTTACAGAAAGTGAGTGTGCCGCTCTGAAGCAAAATGTTGTGCTTGTGTGACAGAACTGAGGCGATTTCTTAAGAAATAGGCAGGAAAGATAAAAGGCCTGGTGTAAATACATTCTGACGCTGCACACCAAGTTTTAGAATGAATACAAGTGCAGAAGACGACTTTCTAAACTCAAAGGGACATTTTATTTGCAACACGAGAAAAGAGGTTCTGCAAAATGTACTTTAAATATTTACAACAGTTGTACACAAAACATATCCTCTGTAATTCAACTCTGCCGTAAGTCCCGGTGCACTTTTTTGTGAACGAAGATGTTGCTCACAAGGGGTTTTTCATTTTTCCTCCCAGCAAAAGTGAAACGCAGAGGGGAAAAAAAGAAAAGACTATAAGAATTTGATTCCAAACCATCTGTTTAAACCATATAAATTAGATCATTGGCCACACAGATGTGTTAAGTACTGATTCCTTTCCATCATCAACTCTGGGCTCTCAGTTTTCATGCAAACAGGTGTCCCACAAGTCAGACAGAACCCCCTCACCCTTCACAGCCACTAATGATTTGTGCTTCTCTTCTCTGGTTGCACCAAAGCAACATATCGGCTGATAAAGTCCATCTGTCACAGCAAAATCACTCGTATCTGTCCTTATTCAAAGCCCACTCTAGACTATAAATATTAATTCTGGCGGTCTGCAACACCAGTAGTTCTCAACCTTTTTGAGTCGTGACCCTTAATTTAACATGCATGTTGTCCGCGACCCCCGCTCACTGAAAACAATCTCACACGCACAGTTCAGATCATCCAAAAAGAAACAAAATTACCACAAAATGACCAAAAAAAGACACAAAATGACCAAAAAAAGACACAAAATGACAAAAAAAGACACAAAATGACCAAAAAAAGACACAAACTGACCAAAAAAAGACCAAAAAAAATTACTAAAAAAAGATTAAAAAAAAGGCACAAATTGACCACAAAATGACCAAAAAAAAGACACAAAATTACCAAAAAAAGACACAAATTGACCAAAGAAGACACAAAATGACCAAAAAAAGACACAAAATGACCAAAAAAAGACATAAATTGACCAAAAAAAGACACAAAATGACCAAAAAAAGACACACAATTACCAAAAAAAGACACAAAATTAGCAAAAAAGATACAAAATGACCAAAAAGACACATTAAAACACATTAACACATGAACACTTTAACACAGTGGAGACAGAGCTGACTTCCAAAATGATTTGGCGACCCCCAGAAATCATCTCGCGACCCCAATTGGGGTCCCGACCCCAAGGTTGAGAATAGCTGTGCTACCCAGAACATAAAGTAGAACTGCTGAGACCAGGTATACTGGCTTCAAACTGAAGCTTAAACACTTATTCTTTGCCAAATGTTACCATAAAGTCTGGTATAAACGCTGCCAGTCAGTCCAAGTAGTCAAAGTCCTCAGGGATCCCGAAGGCTTTGTTGATGCGGCCGTCATCAAAGGAAAACTTCTTTTTGGTCCATGACTTGATGGCAAAAACATTGTCTGAAAACAGAAAACGAAATCTTTGTTTAATGAGGCAAAAAACACAGAGCCTCCGGTGTTATATAACATATTACAGATAGCACAGTCAGTCTGGGATTATGAGAATATTCTTGGACTTGAAAATGATTGTTGAGTCCAAGAACAAACCATCTGTCTCGTTGCTTGTTTTGGTGAAAGTTGAGTTATTTTTGGCAGAAGATTTAATTATTAAGCACTGAAAATGGAGCGTTTCCCACACCTGTAGATGATTTGGGCATTTGACGAGGATTTTAAGGAGAGCGGGGCACTCTATAACCGAGCATTGTTTACCAGTATTTTTGCATAAAAATCTGGCTAACTACAGATGAACCTGGTCTCACAGGAATCTGTGAAATAGCCACGGATTTGCTTAACTCAAAATCCGTGGAATAGCCACGGAATCGCTCAAATTTCCGTGAAACTGACACGGATTTCGCTACAATGCAAGTTAATGACAGTCATATCCCGTGGCTATTCCATGGATATTTGTTCCTATTGGTTTGTTCCAAGTCACGTGACTTTCAAGGTCCCGGCGGTCAGAACAAAAAACATGGCGGACAGTTCTCTCATTTTTAGTGAAAAAATCTATATTTTGACTTAGTTTCTACATAAAAATGGATTTTGATCACATTTCTAGCGAGAAATATATGTTTTACTTTCTAAATATTCACTCAGTGAATGTACATAATCACTTTGTATGTTGGAATAGCCACGGGATATGACTGTCATTAACTTGCATTGTAGCGAAATCCGTGTCAGTTTCACGGAAATTTGAGCGATTCCGTGGCTATTCCACAGATTTTGAGTTAAGCGAAATCCGTGGCTATTTCACGGATTTCTGTGAGACCATACAGATTTGATGCCATATATCTGTCAGGCAGAGGTGACATTTTAGCAAGTTGCGAGAAATGTTCATGTTTTAAACTTATTTAGGGTTGGTACGGCAACCAAGAGGAAAATTCAAGCACTTCTGAGCTACATAAACCATTAACTTTTAGCCTCTTTCAGCCTTTATTAATGCATCTAATTTACTATGAATGCAATTGAGAAAAATAACATTAACAGCATGAATTTATACAGCAATCAATGTATATTGATAGAATATTTTAAAAGCTGTTCATATGAACGTTGACTATGTTTTGATTATGATAATTCTATGCTTGCTAATTTCCAAAGAAGGGGATCAACAGAGGACCATGTTAGCTATGAATGGCAGTTGAATACAGGAAATAATTTGAAAAACACTTTACATGTTTGCTTATAACTGTAGATGACCAAAATAATCCACTGAGCCCAGAAGAATATTTACATTATATAAGTTTAGTGCTCATGGCAACTCATTCAGTTATTTTAGTTTCTCATTTAGGGTCTGCTCTACATCTACTGAAACATCAGGAAACAACAAACACATCCACATGCCAGGATTATTTCTTTTACTTTAAACTTTGTTTATTATGTTTTTTGATTATTTAATTTCAAATATCAAAAAAGTTGCAGATTTAAGAGATTTAAAGTGACAAATCTGCGCAAAAAAAGTTGCAGATTTACAAGAAAAAAGTGGGAAAAAAGCAACTTTTTTCTCCCAGATTCACCACTTTAAATCTCATAAATCTGTGCATTTTTTCTCGTAGGTTTGCCACTTTAATCTTGTAAACTTTTTTCTCAAAATATTATTTTCGTATGTTTTTTTTTTTACACATTCTGGCTGTATGTAATATCCTCCAATATTCTCTGAAATGTGGAATTTGTAAGTATTTCAATAAGTGTCCTATTAAGGGTTAAAGTGGTGAATCTGGGAGAAAAAAGTAGGTTTTTTTCCTACTTTTTTCTCGTAAATCTGATCAGATTTGCCACTTTAAATCTCTTAAATCTGCAACTTTTTTTCTTGTAGATTTTCCACTTTAATCCAGTAAATTTGCAACTCAAATATCGAAAGATTTTTGGTTTACATGGGCGATTGTGTAGATGAAACTCCAGATTATGTTTAAACACACATTTTCCATATTGCAATTTCACTATAATTTAAGTTTGAAGCCCTAATAGTCTAATGTGAGAATATCTTTATTTATCTGATATGAGTCATTCAAGCATACACGTTCAGAACAGTGCTTCATTCACATATCAGTTTAACTCTACAGGCAGATAACCTTCAACATAGCTGTAATCAGATTTACACATCAGAATTACACATGGTAATTACTTTCTTCTTTCTTTATGTGACAATCTAAAAAGGTTTCTATGATTTTTTTAAAAAGTGCCTTTAAGAAGTGATTCATTAGACAACCTGAACACTGTGTCACCCCTTTAAAAGAGTAAATCAAATAGCTTCCTGTAGACTAACACATGTTTTATCAGGATGTTAAGTCAATAAGCTCTGAATCATGCCATTAGTAATGCTCCTGTAGGGTCATTGTACTTGAGTTTTGATATGACAAAATTCAGTGGAAGTGTGAACTGTGTCAGGGCTTGTAGGTGAGTGTTTGTGTGTGTGGGTGTGTCCCAGTGGGGCGACGCTACAGGTTAAAGACGCACAACATTGTTTTTGAAAAGCGCTAGCCACAGGCAGTTCAATACAGTAAGCTGGGTTTTTTCCTCTATCCTGCTGGGGTCGGCTGTGAGAAGCTGAAATAACAGCAGCCACAGAGCAATAATAGCAGTGTACGTTAAATGTTTAGTTAGAAAAAAATATAGGTACACAAAGATTCAAACTTCAAACCAAGGCTAGAAGATTTGGCTGTGTTGTGTTGGTTTCTGTGAAGAAATTGTAAGGAAAAATGTAGGTGATTTACAGCAGTAGTTCTCAACCTTTTTGAGTCGCGACCCCCAATTTAACATGCATGTTGTCCGCGACCCCCGCTCACTGAACACAATCTCACACGCACAGTTCAGATCACCCAAAAAACAAACAAAATGACCACAAAAAGACACAAAATGACCCAAAAAAGACACAAAATGACCCAAAAAAGACACAAAATGACCCAAAAAAGACACAAAATGACCAAAAAAGACACAAAATGACCAAAAAAAGACACAAAATGAGCCAAAAAAGAAACAAAATGACCAAACAAAGACACAAAATGACCAAAAAAAGACCCAAAATGACCAAAAAAAGACAAAATGACCAAAAAAAGACACAAAATGACCAAAAGAGACACAAATTGACCACAAAATGACCAAAAAAAGACCCAAAATGACCAAAAAAAGACAAAATGACCAAAAAAGACACAAAATGACCAAAAAAAGACACAAAATGACCAAAAAAGACACAAATTGACCACAAAATGATCAAAAAAAGACACAAAATGACCAAAAGAGACACTAAATGACCAAAAAAAGACACAAAATGACCAAAAAAGACACAAATTGACCACAAAATGATCAAAAAAAGACACAAAATGACCAAAAGAGACACTAAATGACCAAAAAAAGACACAAAATGACCAAAAAAGACACAAATTGACCACAAAATGATCAAAAAAAGACACAAAATGACAAAAAAAGGAAACAAAATGACCAAAAAAGGAAACAAAATGACCAAAAAAGACACAAATTGACCACAAAATGATCAAAAAAAGACACAAAATGACCAAAAGAGACACTAAATGACCAAAAAAAGACACAAAATTACCAAAAAAAGACACAAAATTACAAAAGAGACACTAAATGACCAAAAAAAGAATCAAAAAGAGCCAAAAAAGAAACAAAATTATCAAAAAAAGACACAAAATGACCAAAAAAGAATCAAAAAGAGCCAAAAAAGAAACAAAATGACCAAAAAAAGAATCAAAAACAGCCAAAAAAGAAACAAAATTATCAAAAAAAGAAACAAAATGACCAAAAAAAGATACAAAATGACCAAAAAAGGAAACAAAATGACCAAAAAAGACACAAATTGACCACAAAATGATCAAAAAAAGACACAAAATGACCAAAAGAGACACAAAATGACCAAAAAAAGACACAAAATGACCAAAACAAGACAAAATGACCAAAAAAAGACATGAAATGACCAAAAACACATGAACACTTTAACACAGTGGAGACAGAGCTGACTTCCAAAATGATTTGGCGACCCCCAGAAATCATCTCGTGACCCCAATTGGGGTCCCGACCCCAAGGTTGGGAATAGCTGATTTACAAAACTGGACAAATTGTGCTTTTCATTGTAACAAGCTGAGAACATTACAGCTTGTATTCAAAAATGACATTGCACTTGTACCAAGGCTGCTGTTCTACACAGTGCTGTACGGAAAACTGTTATATTTCTGTTTCATAGTGTCCGCCCCAGATGAGGGAAGTAAAAGCCATGGAAGAGGCAGATATGACTCATCGTGTCTTAAAATGAGTCTGATCCTATGGAAGTGAAGCAGAAATGTGCCAATGAAATCTGACAGCGTGACTTTGTTGACCAGTTACAGGCAATGTTGACCCTAAAGAGGCAAAACACCACACACACACCAACTGGTTACCATGATCCCCGAAGGTCAGCCGTCTCCAAGGTTACAGCTTGGGTCAATAAATGCACACAGAGCCTAAGAGTTGACTGCAAGGAGGAGACACAGAGCAACCTTACAGCTTTAATGGGCTTTATCCCTTTATCAGGCAAAGAACTATATTTGGTAACTTCAGGTAATATTTAGAGAAAAAAGTTGCAAATTTGCTAGATTAAAGTGGCAAATCTGTGCGGAAAAAGTAGCAGATTTATGAGAAAAAAGTGGGACAAAAGCTATTTTTTCTCCCAGATTCAACACTTTAAATCTCATAAATCTGCGCATTTTTTCTCGTAGATTTGCCACTTTAATCTCGTAAACTTTTTTCTCAGAATACTATTTTCGTATGTTTTTTTTTTAACACATTCTGGCTGTATGTAATATCCTCCAATATTCTCTAGAGTTGAAATGTGGAATTTGCAAGTATTTCAATAAGTGTCCTATTAAGGGTTAAAGTGGTGAATCTGGGAGAAAAAAAGTTTTTTTTTCTACTTTTTTCTCGTAAATCTGCAACTTTTTTTGCACAGATTTGCCACTTTAAATGTCTTAAATATGCTGACAATTTTCACATTCTTTCTCTTGAGAAGCTAAAACCACCCAATATTTTGCAGTTTTGCTTAAAAAAAGTACAAAAATGATTAACTGATTCTCAAATAGTTGCTAGTTCTTTTTCTGTTGATCAACTAATTGTTGCAGCTTGATTCCAGACATATTAAGTGCGTGCAATAAAAGAGAAGATGACTCACCTGTCCAGCGGGAAACAGCTTCTTTTGCTACAACATTCGACTTTCCTGCAAAACAAAATGTACGATCAGTATGTGCGTTATAAATAACGTCTGCAATGTGTGTTACACCAATGGAAGGAAAACGACTACATGAAATCAATTAAAATTTCTTTCCTTTTGTCAGGTAAATTATTCCCTTTAGTCAGTTTTTGATTATTGCTCAAAACAAGGCAACCGCTCAGATCTGCAATTTAAACTTACTTACTTACTTAAACACCTACTGGACAACATTTCAAAGGTCAAACAGTAAGAGTTATGTAAAAAAAATAAATAAATAAGAGAACCAAAACATCATAGTCCATTTTGTGTTGCAAATCCATACAGCATGTATGTTTTGTGAGCCGTGCTTATGAAGGAAGACTTGCATACTGTGCAAAAAAAAAAAAATACTT
This sequence comes from Centropristis striata, assembly GCF_030273125.1. NCBI lineage: Eukaryota > Metazoa > Chordata > Actinopteri > Perciformes > Serranidae > Centropristis > Centropristis striata. The sequence goes on along the minus strand of NC_081517.1, from coordinate 43,504,947 downwards.
TATGTGAAAGCCGAGCTACGGAAGCCCTGAACCGCAAGTGAAGAATTTTTTTTTTGAGATGTTATCTTGTTATTTCGAGATCATATCTCGTTATTTCAAGATAATATCTCATTATTTCGAGATAATACGCATATGTAAAAAAAAAAAATAATAAAAAAAAAAAAATCTTCCAAAATTTTTTTTTTCTTCAGATATTATCTCATTATTTCGAGATAATATCTCGTAATTACGAGATAATATCTCGTTATTTCGAGATAACACACCTATGTAAAAAAAAAAAATTTTTATCTCGAAATAATGAGATAAAAAATTTTGGAAGATTTTTTTTTTTTATTATTATTTTTTTTTTTTACATATGCGTATTATCTCGAAATAACGAGATATTATCTTGAAATAACGAGATATGATCTCGAAATAACAAGATAACATCTCAAAAAAAAAATTTTCACTTGCGGTTCAGGGCTTCCGTACCGAGCTGACAGTCTTTTCAGAAAAGATGATATTTTCTGTAAGAAATGTACTGCAAGTCTAGTACATTACATTAAACTGTCAGAAAACACTGGACACAAGACAGAAAACATTCTGGGAAAGTGGACATAAATGAAGTTCTGCCGCAAACAAGATCCTTTGTGGAGGAAAGTGTGGTCAGATATGTGATGGTTGGATAGCTGCAGCCACACTGTAGTGCTGATTTACTATTAAATTCAAGTGGACAGCTTAGCCTCCACCTCCCTGCAGCTGGAGCTGAAACAGCGCTCAACAATGTGCTCTAACTGGATTGCTCTTAATGTTTAAGTGGCCCATAAAAGAGGATCCTTAAACAACAACAACAATGTGACATCAAGCTGGTATGCACCTTGAATCATAGCTTTATAAATTGAGCTCATGCTGAAGCCATATTAAAGATAGAAAACACTTGTTTGGCTGCTGTGCCAAGAAGACTGAGCTGCAGCATCACAACATCCAGCCAATGTGAGCTGTTGTAGGCCAGGCTTAGTTCACAGTGGGGTTAGTAGATTTCTCCCTTTGTCCTTCGTAAAAATCAGAAGAATGATCTTGTCCAAGGCTTTGATCAGAATGTCACTGACTTGTCTGTCTGCCCTCAGGTATTTATCCTAGGACTACTTTCAGCGGAGTTAGGAGTGTCAGGTGCGAATAAAAAGATTGTCATTTTGTGCTCACTTCAGGCTAAACACTGTATAGCAACTTCCTGGAAGAGCGCTGAATCTCCCACAGTTAAACATTGGTTTAAAGGAACACTCCACCGTTTTTTCATATTAAAACATGTTATTCGGGTAAGTAAGACGAGTTGATACAGACCTCTTGCGTCTCAATGCGTGCACTCAATCGCCCTGGCGCGCGGCGCCAAGTATGGCGACACAAAATAAAACGTGGCGCTTTTCGCAGTAATATCATCACTCCTGACGGAAGTGAGAGGGAGCGGAAGTGATGATTTTACTGCGCCGAGTCGAAGTGCTCCCAAGTGCTATTCTGCCATACATTATAGTTCTCCTTTTTATCCGCTTAGAAAAGCGCCACGTTTTATTTTGTGTCGCCGTACTTGGTCGTTTAACTACTCGTGTAGCTGTATTTAAATAGGGAAAACGTGGAGGAGTTTGGTCGCTTCTAACTGTCCATCTGTTTGGATCCTAATGAATGAACTGGGCTAAGCTAAGTGCTAGCCAAGTGGCGCCGCGCGCCAGGGCGATTGAGTGCACGCATTGAGACGCAAGAGGTCTGTCTCAACTCGTCTTACTTACCCGAATAACATGTTTTAATATGAAAAAACGGCGGAGTGTTCCTTTAAGAGTCTTTCCAATGTTCTAGCCATGGAGAAGTTAACCTATGCCACCAAGGGAAAAATACAGAGCTTTTTTAAGCTATGGGGACAATTTATTGAACATCTTGAAAGTCACCGATCAAGATGTTGAACACTTGAAAATGACAATGAAGTGTATAAAGAAAATGTAATATTCAACACAGCAGCTACATAGGAAATACAGGGTTATACTTTTTTTTTTTTAATTATTATTATTATTTTTGTATCTATTGTTTTTTTTGTTTTACTTTGTTTTGTTCTTTGTTTTAGTGGTAATTTGTCTTGTCTGTTTTGTTTTGTTTTTTTATCTAAGAATGTGGGCATGTAAACCCTCATTAATGTATGTGTCATGTTAATTCTAAAAACCCAATAAATATAATTTTCAAAAAAAAAAAAGAATGTCACTGACCGTCAGCAACAATCATTTATAGAGAACAAAAAAATGAAAACTGATATGAGCTGTAAGTGGGAAGGACTAGATGAATTCACCTCTGACTCATGTACCTGTACGTGAGCCTTGGTTAGCCTGGATGACTCATTTTTTTTAAATCTGTTGTCCCTGGCTAAATGTTGAAAGGGCACCCTTTATGTAAGCATATAACATCACATTAATAGATACAACATAATTAATATCATGCACAAAACAGTACACATGCGCAAGTAAATGATGCCAAGTAAAAAACATATTGGTTAGCTACAACCACAGCAGACATAAATAATATATTATATATAGATAGATATTCTCAAGAGCTTTAAATGATTCCTTGACCCAGAAAATGTATTTTTTGACACCAAGATTGACCTTTTAAGTGGCTTGGAAGATATACTGGTTCTCATAGACTTTATATGGGTGCCATATCCGTTCCGGAATCTTGATGAAGTGGCTCCTACCAAAAATTGAAACCTATGGTGATAGAGAGCATGTGGATAAAAAATGTGGTGCTTTTGTCCGGCGTGTCCCCTTTTTTTCGCTAAGCCGCCTGACTAAAAGGAGTGATAGGGAAGGAAGGAAAGTAAACAAACATTGTTTTCCTTGGTCAATGTAAGAGGAAATTAAGAATTCAAATTAATTTGAAAAAAACATCAATACATTTTTGTACTGTTGTCATTTCCCTTCAGTGTGGTTGTAAACATGGTGTGTGAATTCACATCCACCATTTCAACTCTGCTTCCTCATTGTGTCATACCTGCCATGCACATATTTTGGTTATGATTAGTTAAGGCGTTTCCCATGGTTGGTGGTTCTTCAGCCACACCTTCTACCACATTGGCTTATTGGCAGCTATGTGTGTGATAATCATTGTCAAACATTTTGGCCTTTGATGAATACAAATTAAATCAAAATGTGGTTTGTCCACTGGTTGGCACCACCACTAGTACTTTGAATAGTAATTAAAGTAAACATGCAAACATGCTTTTATGAGCCGTTTTGCAATCAAATGGGAGGAGTACCAAGCAATCTACAAATGTAAATACATTTTGGTTTCAGTTGGATTTGCCAAAATGTTTGGTTTGGATTATTGGTATTTGTGGATGTGGTAACCAGTGTTGGAATGTAACTAAGTACATTTACTCAAGTAAAGTACAACATCTCAGAAATTGTACTTGAGTATTTACATTTTATGTAACTTTATACCTCTATTCCACTACATTTAGCTGACAGCTTTAGTTACTTCTCAGGTCGAGAGTTAGCTTAAAAAACATTATAAATTTAAAGTGATAAGACATCTTTTTTAATTAGACCTCATGATAACATATTAAGTAATTAAAATCACCTACCTTGAGAAAATTAAAACACTGCTTACGTAAATGGATCAATAATAATAATCCAATGATATATTTTGAAAATATAAAACAATCGTTTTTGATGCTGATCCTTTTGTACTTTAACTTAAGTAAGTTGTGAATGCAGGACATTAAATTGTAGTTAAGTCATTTCACAGTGTGGTATTACTACTTTTACTTAAGTTAGGGATCTGAATACTTTTTCCAGCACTGGCGGAAAATACTGTCAAACATGCTTAGGGCATAAAACATTGCAAAGAAATCCAATACACAATAATTAGTATACATAACAAAAACGTAGTGTGGGTCTGGATCTTTGTGAACAGAAGTAAGTAAGGAAGTGAGTTATGCTTTTGACCTGAGTGACATTCTAAATTAAAAAGACAGTTTGCAGAATCAAACCATTAAATTATAGCCATTTGGATTAAATGTTTAGGAATAATTGGTCAACATGAGACAACCTCTAGTAGGTAAAAGTATCTAATCAATCTATCTAAACCAATACAGTTTGGGTTCTGGGTATGGCTCTCAAATACAAATAAAAGGTGAAAAAACAGGATGGTTAAAATAGCAAACTTAAGGTTCGCTAACAGTGGCATTGTCCACTTCTTTTGTACAGTTTATGGTCTCAACCAGTGGCAGAAGAAGTGCTTAGATGTTTTACTTTTAAAAAATCCATTAAAATTGTACTTTGAACACTTTCACCTATGATCAGACAGACATTTGCTTTAAAGATGCTCTTTGAACCAATGACAAGAACATCTGCATGAGCAGGTCCGAGCCCATCCTCCAGGTCCAATCAGGCCCAGGAGACACAAGTAGACATAACATCATTTAATACACTCCGTACATAGAGGCACACAGCTCTCAGAGAACAATTCAAGTTTCACTGAAGGGAGATCGTTATCTGTATCAAAGCTGTGTGTGTGTGTGTGTGTGTGTGTGTGTGTGTGTGTGTGTGTGTGTGTGTGTGTGTGTGTGTGTGTGTGTGTGTGTGTGTGTGTGGTGTAGTTAAAAAAAACAAAAACGAAAATAACACCTGTGGGCAAATGAAGAGAGAGTGAAAAATATGGAAATTAGACAGAAGAAATTGAAAGTAGAAGCTAAGGAAAGGTTTCTCCTTTCCCTGTCTAATGTGTTTATCTGTTCAACCTGGGTGCATATGAGGTACATTACATAACTTTCACATGCAAGTTAAAACAGAACATATACAGACAGAAATTGAGATTGATACTGACTGATTTTGCCATAGTCTAAACTCGCAGTAGAGACATACGCCAGTTAATAATAAATAGGGAGCTCTGGATGAAGATTTAATCTCTTTTTGCCATTTGCAAATAAGATAAAACGACTGGTATGGTAACCTTAATATTTAATATATTCCATTCAAATGTTTTATTTAAATGTGTCAATATTTCAAGAAGAAGAAAAACATTTTTTATGTTCAGATAGCCATAGGAAAGGAAAAAATAAAAGAAAACTTTCCTGGGGTTGGGACTGGGACTCCAACAGCTGCTGCAGTGATTAAGCTTGGCAACAGGTTTATCACAGGCACCAGAGACTGAGCTTCTGCATAGGATGGATCTAACAATGTGATCATTAAGTCCTTTCTCTGTGACCCAGATACAAATGTGAAAGAATTTGGCTGCATTTTGGATTTTAGCTTATATTGGCAGCAAGCTAATACAATCTTTTTTTTGGTTACGAATCTAGCATAGAGTGTCGAGAATATTTAGCTGATACACAGAATATACACAAAATATATCACATTGCCTTCTCTTCTTTTTTTGTATTACCTAAGGCCTTTTGTGATCACTCTATATTTTTACCTAATTCCAAATTATGAACCTTGTTGGCTAAATTATGAGAAATTTTGCTATGATCATACAGATCATATCGTACACTGTCAAATTCTCAGTATACTAGACATTCATCCTAAACGATATTTCCTACTGCCTACAAGGTAGTACTTACATAGTAGACTATAACTTATATCAGTCTTCACGGATATTTTCGGCCATGAAATAACTTAAAGGCACAATGAGTGGGATTTAGCTAAACTCTCAGTCATCACTCTGCACTGTAAAAAAGCCAACTTGTATTTTTTGGCCTAAAACAGTGATTTAAGTTGGTAAAATTTGGAAATATAAATTACTGACATTTAGGGCAATAATGTAAGTTAGCACAACAAAGGAAGCCAGTTGTCTGCTCAAAAACAAGTTGGTGAGTTGTTGTTACTTATATCTTTAAGTTGGGGTTCACAACAAGGGACAATAGTTCTGCTAACTCTTATTTCTTTGTTGTGAAATGCAGGAAAGCGGTGAAATTCGGTCATTAGCGAAAAGCTAGCGGCTAACTGATGCTAGCGGCTAACTGATGCTAGCGGCTAACTGATGCTAGCGGCGCTGCTTGTTACAGCTACAAGAGTAGCCATTAGCGTATCAATGCTAACTCAAAATTGTGGTCGCAACATTAGCTGACATTTCATAGCGGCGTTACAATCGTGCCAATTCAGCACATTACAGAAGTTAGCAGAAGTAAGCATAAAAGTTATCACAATGTGAAATTATAAGTTAGTACAACTTACAGTTGAGTTGACAAAAATCTGAATTCAGAGTTGAGCAAACTCAAAAACAAAACTTAAAATATTTAGTTTAATTGTCCAACTTAAAATTTTATCGAAGTTTGTTGCCTTGAAATTTTGAGTTCACCTAACTTTTCTTTTTTTTGCAGTGTGCCCTTTCTCCTGTAATAAGGATGTTTCTGGGTGTTTCACCCCCAGCCAATGCATGCAGGGTGTGAGGGGTTGACTCTGTAAAGACGTAGAAGCTATAAGGATGCTACAAAAATGGTGCTAAAACCCCCCATAAATATAGCAAGGCTAAACACCAAGCTGACAAATCTTTGACAAAATCCTACTCATTCTGCCTTTAATTTTAAAGTTACTCTCAACATTTATCTTAAACTGAGCCACAAACCTTATTTCAACTTATTAATAATACATTTTGTCTGGAATTTCCTTGTGATTGTCAAAAGATGAGACCATATTCACGTCATGCAAGTAGAAAAAAAACTGCAGTGCGTGCAGACTAAATGCATTATTTGGGCGGTGCAGGTAAACAAACCAGAAAGTTTTATGACACGGCACATCACATGTGTACATAAGGCAACACACCCCCTTTAACACAGGTCAGCTGTTACATGAACTCCAGGCAGTATGGGATTTTTGTAATACCACTAATAGTTGTGTGCACTGTGTGGACGTACAATAGAAGAGGTGTGTTAATAATGTTATCTTGGTAAAAGCTTCGCTCTCCAAACCCTCAGGTCAGAGGTCAGAGCTTGCACAGCTCATTTAGACCGCAATTAAAACTGACATGCAAGTCTTAAAATGAGACCAGAAAAAAAAATAGTCTCCATTTCAGCAGGAAGGTTCTCGCTCTTCACACTCACCGACTTGTGTGGACATGTTTTGTGGTTCAAGCTGATGGTTTAAAACTGACATAAGAGCTTCTCTGGTGACCACTTCTGATCGGTTTTTACTTCCTCAATCACATTTAACTTTGAACCGTGAGAAACTGCTGCTCAACAGACAACATACGTGTTTGTTTTAAGCTGTAGCATTAGAGACGTGGACCCCTGAGACCAAAACCTGCACCGCACTTCCTTCTATGCACACTGTAAGGACGACTTGGCGGTCCTTGAATGCATTAAAAGGAAGCATTTGCATTCATACGCTCATACTTCATATGAATGTGGTCATCTCTCTAATGCGGCTTATTTGGAGCTGTCTGACCATGCAAGATAATATTCAGTGAGGATTTGAGGGTGTAAAGTATGTTTTTTCTTCACATTCTGCTTATGTTTTTGGTTTTTTTAGCACTATGAGTAGGTGATTTTGATTGGTAGCCAACTTCATTGCAGCACAGGTTACTGGAGATTTTTCCTGCTATCATATCCATTTATGTAACTACAGTATGTCTGTGTTGAATGATTGATGTGCTGAATATTTAAACATACTACATGGGGTTTTTAACTGGATACGTAACAGTCTCAGTTTAGTGCTGATGACTTCTATGACCTACATATGCAAACGAAATGAAATTACTTATGACATGCAAACTGGATGAGCCGAGTGTTTACATTTTACAAGGCAAAGTTCTGCAGGGAGGAGATTTTTCTTAAGAGGGTTTTATTTTTGATGTTATATTTTGTGGTAATGGCTGATGGTCAAAAAGTGGAAAGTGATAGAGCATTGTTAAAAACATGAGTCGACCTCGGTTGGTCATTGAACAGATGGAGAGAATTGTCCCGCTTCCTCTTAGACAGGTACGAACACTGAAGCTGGGACTCTTTGTAAAATGCAAATAAAAACAGAATGCATCAAATCCATTTGTGATCTATGTTCTCTGGGTCATGTAGGATCATTCTTACATATGTACTGGGAGTGTTCTGATGTGGCGATTTTTTGGAAGTTGGTATCTTCCACTTTATCAGGCCTATTGGAGGTAGACATACCATGTTCTCCTAAAATACTACTTCTAAATGACACCTCATCTTTGAACCTGTCCTCTGCTCGGACCCGCACTCTATTAGCGGGGCTGACTGCAGCTAAGAAAATGCTGGCCTTGCGCTGGAAGCCCCCCAACACACTCACACGCACCCAGTGGTTACAATCATTTTTGAGCATACTCTATATGGAGTTGTCTGTGGCAAAAATGCATGGAGCTAGTCAGAAAACAATCCAAACCTGGACCTCTGCAGTGGCAATGGTTAAAGATTTACTGAGTTGAGAAAGACATCTTTACTTGAAATATATGTAATTTTTTGTTTATTTTCATATACTTACTTTGGCATATAGGACATGGATATGACTTATGTACTATGTGATTTATGCTGTATCTAATGTAGAAGATCTTTTTGGGATATCGAGGGAGGGGGGATGTCGCTAACCTGGGAGGGGTGGGTGGGTAAAGGGAAGTGAATACTACTTGTTGTATTACTGTATTTGACTTGTTTCATGCCCTTCTCTTTTGAAAATAAAAATAATTGATCGCAAAAAAAAAGAATGCATCAAATCCAGAGAGTGTATATTTACAAAAATAACAAGCAAGTACTGCACTTAATGTGTTTTTTGAGCTCTAAACTAAATTGTATAACTTTACTGGGATGCCAATACATTAATGGTAAGAAAATGGCTCAACACTAATTTTTCTCACTCCTATATTTGACCATTTTCTGAGAGGCAATACTGAAATTAACAACTCTGTGTTAATTATCAGATGTGAAAACACTTATTTCTGGCAGTTTGAGTCATATAGAAGCTCCTCAAGTGGTTTGTTTCTTGGATGCTGCCCAACTCTTTCTCTGCCTCTTAATAAGAGATTCTCAATGGATGCATCAAAAAAAACAACACACCATCTGTCTTGATGAGCCACCTGATGCTGGAATACATTCTAATTATCTTCTTAGTGTAAAGACCACCCAAAGCTTTCATTTATAGTTGCTAACTATAAGCTTACTGTACAAGCTTACTTTCCAAAAAAAACTCACACAAAATTCAGCTTTTAAATCCGAGGGCAACAATTGATTCAACTATGTTAGATATGATCAAAGAAAACGAGCAAATTCATTTCTTGGACTTGGACAGCAGGATTTCATGATACTGGGCAGTGTACTATGGGTGTGGCATATCGTATCGTTCACGATAATATCGGTATATTTTTTTTAGGGTTAAAAAAGAAGCATATCATGATATTGGCAACATTCCTACTTCTTGATGTAGTGGCGTAAGGCTAACAATTAAAGTTGTTTTAATCGCAAAAAGCTACTTACTCTCTGTCGCTAAACACATGCAGCTTTCAAAATAAGAGCACGGTGTGTTAACAGAATCCACCACAGAACTTACAAGAAGACTGTCAAAATAAGATGCCTTAAATAAAACATACAAGAACCTTTATTCTCCTTTACAATATTTCATTAAAATATGCCCCCGGAACCCCTAAATGGTTATTTTTTATTATTTACTCATACTCAAGAGTCAACGTTTTTGTGTTTGGCAACTGTTGAGATTTGCACTTCACACTACATTTTAGATTTTTATTTATTTATACAGACTAAAAAAAACATTTTCTAAATCTTTTTAAGTATTTCGTAATATCGTGAAGAATAATCGTTATCGCAAAAATAGCCTGAAATATCGTGATATTCTTTTAGGGCCATATCGCCCAGCCCTACAGTGTGCTACATTTTATGGAAGCTAGATTTCTTTGGCCGGTGATCGCAGTTGACTTGATCGATGCCAAAGCTTAAAACAGACTTTTAGTTGCATTTTACTGTACTCACTCATCTCCTCAACGACCTCTGGGTCACATTCTCTGTACTTGTCCAACTCGGCCTGCAGCTGAGTCCGCTCCTCTCTCAGAGCCTGCAGCTCCTTCAGCAGAGAGCTTCTGTCCTTCTGCAAACACAGCCATTTTCGATAGATTTATTTTTACAAATGGATTATTCATTTTATGCTAAAAAAAAATAGATATATTTGTCCGTAAAACGCGTAGAAGCATATGAAAAACATTCTTACTGTATCTTGACGTCCTACTTTCGCCTTTTCAACGGCTTTCTGTACAGACAATTTCCGCTGCTTTGCTTCAGAAATCTGTAAAGTAAATGAGTCTATGAGTTCTGGGATGGACCCATTCAGAGGATACACTACCGGTCAAAAGTTTTAGAACACCCCAATTTTTCCAGTTTTTTATTGAAATTCAAGCAGTTCAAGTCAAATGAACAGCTTGAAAGGGTACAAAGGTAAGTGGTGAACTGCCAGAGGTAAATAAAAAAAGGTAAGGTTAACCAAAACTGAAAAATAATGTACATTTCAGAATTATACAAGTAGGCCTTTTTCAGGGAACAAGAAATGGGTTAACAACTTAACTCTATGGAGTCTTGGGCTATTTTGTCCATTTTTTAATTCTTTTCATGTCTTTGTAAGTCATTTTGTGTCTTTTATTGGTCATTTTGTGTCTTTTTTTAGTCATTTTGTGTCTTTTGGTGTCTTTTTTTAGTCATTTTGTGTCTTTTGGTGTCTTTTTTTGTCATTTTGTGTCTTTTTTTTAGTCATTTTGTGTCTTTTGGTATCTTTTTTGGTCATTTTGTGTCTTTTTTAGTCCTTTAGTCCAACATATAATGTGATTTTGAATCTTTTTTTCACTTTCAAAAACACTATCATGCTCAATAAAGAATTTTAAATGTTGCAAATGTGCATTAATTTCAGAGTACACTGAGACATTAAACTGCATAATTTTCAATTAAATTCTGGAAAAGTTGGTGTGTTCTAAAACTTTTGACCAGTAGTGTATATTCATCAACTTTCTGTGCATGTCTCAGTCTAATACAATTCCAGGTCATAGTTAGCTGAGATCAACCCAAATGTTGAAAATAAATGTGACTGCTGTAAGAACACTCCTGCAGACTGATCTTATATGTTACACTTCACTCCAAAACTAAAGAATTTCTGGCCTTCTGTGTTTATAACTTTGTCTAAAGTTGGAGGACAAGATCTGCAACCCTGCACCCATATCACACTTTTTCGGGTCCACACCTCTCTAACTGCTAGACAGGCTGATATAGTGGCATATGCACCTGCTGGAATGGAAGTGCACTAAACCCCCGTTATTCTCAAACTTGAGAAGATAAAATGATCTCTCAGAGGTTCTGTAAAAAGCTACATGGAAGGAGGAGGGATATTGTCTGACACATTTCCTTCAATAACAGTATATTTAAAAAAAGTAAAACAGTCTTACATGCGACATATTTAATTCCAAACTGCAGGGAGAAATGTGTTGACAATAGAGATTTTCCTGTATTATTCTGCATTAAAATGAATACATTTGAACTGAAGCAGTTACTGAGATAAACCAATAATCTAAAAGGCGACAAATCATCACTAGTTAGCACAATTTCTACCAGAGGGAAGAAGCAAACTGAATTGCCCTATTTGAGATAAATAAAGTTGTTTGAATTGAATTGAATTGAAGCCTTTTAACCGTTACATACACCCTTACATGTGTTAATCTGAATTGCTCATGACTAATCACCAGTGCATTAGAGGCCAACATTTTATTGAGATTAACAGTGTTGTGCATTGTACTGTTAAAGCATGCTGATAAGTAATTTAGCTGTCTCATAATTTCTTTGTAAATGACACTCCAGCACACATATTAACATCGCTGCATCTGTTAAACAAATGCTATAATATTAACCATCCAATTATGAGTCAACAGAGTTATTCTAATGATTGTCTGCTGTATATTGTAATGGTTATGGTAAAATGAAACGTCTTTATTTTGGTGACAGATTGCTGCTCTACATCATTTAACTTCTGTCCAAGAAATGTGGCAGCCGTCATTCTCTGAGGAGTCTCCACCCTCACACCATCTGTCTGAGGGAAGAGGGACGCAGCACACACGGAGACACTCAAAGATGAGCAGCGTCACTTTCTACAACAACAAACCTCTCACACAAGTGCAGCATGGAGATTCTGAAGTTGTGATTATAATGAATATTTTTTTCTATTTAGGAATACATTTGTTTAGTTTCAACATTAAAGTGTGAAAGAAAAAAACTGTTTCAAAAAAAAGAAAAGAAAAAAATCCATCTATAATTAAACTACTACCACTTCCCATTTTTCTCTTAGCTCTCTTTTACCAGAAGCGTTTTCTGCTCCGTGCTCAACATGTGCTGGCCTCATTTACTGTAAACGATAGTGAGCAGCGTCTTCTAGAAACAGAAAACACAACCTTTGATGAAACATCTGTTCAAATCTACCTTCTCCTTTCATAAAATATAGGACTTTTAATTTTGATTGATTGTTTCGGGACTGCTATGGTTGTTTAAATTGCTGTTGTTTTGGTCTTTTAAAATTTGTGTGTACATTTTTATGTTATGTGTATGATTTTTATGTGAAGCACTTTGTGACTTCTGTCTGTGAAAGGTGCTATATAAATAAAGTTTACTTACTATATAAATAAAGTTTTAATGATCAGCTCTGGGGAGATGGTGTCTGTGCTGTATAGAATATAACTGCTTTATTGTCATTCATTGTACAAATTCAATGAAGTTCTAGTCTTGATCAGAGCAATAAAAAGACACAAAAATATAACTTCGGCAAACAAACAGTAAAAAATATATATAAACATTGTAATTCTGCACTAATGAGTAGATGTTGCACTACAATAATATAATTATTTGATTGATTGATTGTCTTTATTTCGAACATGCAGGCAATAAAAAAAACAAGTTTAAATATTAATAGATGAATAAATAAAAAACAAAACAAAAAGCAAAAAAATTGAAAAGAAACAGACACTTTCTGCAAGCTCGAAAGGGGGTAGGAAGAAGTAAAAAAACGTATCTAGTCCTACTCCTTAACAGGTCAGTATATACATATATGAATAATCAGTATAGTCACATACAAATATTATAAATAATTATATATATATACATATACTATAAACAATTTATATTACATTGTGAATACCTATACATGTATATTATAAATTACTATATATATATAAATATATATAAATATTATAAACATAAATACAGTTACCATGTATATTACAAAATTACAGTCTACATATATCCATGTTACAGAGGCTTTTCTAAATTTCTGTACTTTGTAAAGATGTCTTTATATTTGTTTTTAAACTGTCTTATGTTTTGGCTTTTCTGTACTTCCACACTTAACTTATTCCACAATTTAACTCCGTAGATGCTGATACAAAAGCTCTTTTTGGTTGTGCGTGTTCGGTGGACCTTGAAGTTTAGCTTATACCCTCCCTCCCATTCAGAAATTTTTTTTTCACTTGTATGAAGGAAATGATTGCACTACAATAAATGTAATTGTTGCACAAAATTCAGTAGGTTTGCATGTGAGGGTGTTATTCACTGTTCTGTGCTTATGACCCACACTGTAAAAAAAACTGTTGTTTTTACGGTAAAATACCGGCAGCTGTGGTTGCCAGAACTTTACCGTAATAAATTCTGTGCAACTTTTTCTAATATTACGGTAAAATGATATTAGCCCTGTTGATTTCACATTTAAGATTGCCATTTTATTCCATATTTTACCGTAAAAAATAAAACGTTTTTCGATCAAAAGAAACGCTGTTTGTCATATGATTGACAAGAAAATATTTTATAAATGCTGCATAGATTAAAGATTTTACCATTAAATATTACAGTATATTTCTGTTAGAGATATGGTGTTTCGTACATTTAACAGTGTGAAAATGTATTTTTAGAAAAAAAAAATGCTAAAAATTACAGTGATGGCTTGTAAATATGTTAGCATATTTTTTATATTCACTGTGCCAGTGTATTTTACAGTGAAGTAATGTATTTTTCCCCCCAAAAAAAGGAAAAAAATAGTGTTTTGGCTGATATATACATTTAGGGTGTTTCATTGTTACTGAAACTGAATTAACCCATTTATCACTTTACGGTCTTTTACTGTCATGGTTTAACATTTTTTCACCGTAAAATCTACAGACATTTTTAACAGTGCAGAGAAAGAACTGTTCTTAAGTCTGGTATACAGCACAGTGGTGTGTATTCACTGCATTTTGATGAGTAAAATCCACAGCTTGGTTGTTTTCAGACTAGAGGAGTGTCCTTACTTGTTTCTGCAGCTCCTCCAGTTTATGCTTGCGAGCGTGGAGGGCCTTGCTGGGAAAAGCCCAGTAGTAGTTGGATGTTCCCACTCTCTCACAGTCCACCATGTTGTCATCCACCAGGCTCTGTAGCACATCCTTCACAGTCATGGGAGCTTTAGGCAGCAGAGAGAGGAAAGCACACCTCCTACATAAAGATCCATAATCCTTCATTTTCTATCATTACGCTGCCATCTCAGCAGTTGATGCTATTTGTGGATTACTGATTTGATTCATGGAAAGACTGATTTTTAGCAGAGGTGTGATTGTTGCAAGCTGAGAAGTTCTTCAGCTGTATAAAAGGTAACCGATATTAGGTATAATAGTGCATTCTGCTGAGGATTTAAAAAATACAAGTGAGATTCAGTTGTCATTTTTACTGCTGGCAAAGAACCACTCAAATGTTCACACTACTTAACCCACACATCTGCAGCCTTTCTGGCTGCTTTCTGCTTATCTGGGAGAACATTGCATGAGAGGATGTAATAGAGCAGGAGCTCCATCTTGAACAGTGTCAGCAGTGAAATGTGATACTCCCACACGTTTGCTCAGCCGGTCCACTGTGAAACTGAAAGAGCTTATATGCTGCATTGAGGGCTGAGCTGTGCTGAGTCTTGAGAGGATGTTGAACAGCAGCTAAAATAAAAAACGAGGAACGAAAATAAAACTGAAAAAAAAAAAACAACAACACTCTGGATGGATCAATCAAACTCTGTATGAGCTTTCATTCCACTTCTTTCTTCTCATTGCTGTTCATGCAACTCAAAACAGCTTTTTTCCCCCTTTTCAACTTCTGCCTTTTAATGGTTACCAGTGTGCTATTACCACTCTTTTTTTATTTAACCGAGATCACTCCCTTGGCCCCTTTTCTCACATGTTCTCCCCTTCTACAGGAAAATGTGCCCATAATGCAGATCTCTTGTTGCCCCCTCCCCCCATCACTCAGTAACTATATCATGCCCAAGTAAGAGGGACAAAAACATGTGCTTTTAATCACAGCAACACGATCCCGTTTCTCCACATTAATGTTATGTCCACTTTAAAACTAAATCCCTCCTTAGCTCTACCAAACATACACAACACAGCTTTGTTCCTCTGCTGCACTTAAAAATTCAACTTTATATATTTTTTTAAATGTTCCCTCCATACTCATGAAGTCAAGCTCTATATTGACATTGAGGACATGTGTTTTATCTAAAACCAAAAGCTTTCAACAGTTCTCTGCACTATGAGATTGCTGCCATTGATAGGTCTGGCTCTGTTTAAACAGACTAAATACAGTTAGGGTGGCAACAGCTAGTCCTGGTTGCCATGGTCATGTTACAAGCATGACACCACAATGTTATCAAGAGTCACTTTTCTCTGTATGCAGCGTTTGTTAGAATGACATTTCTCTATTTAAACTGTTTATCATTACTCACATATGCCCTTTGACTTAGGAGCGATCTTCTCAATGTCTTTCAGCTGAAACACATCTTTCTGCAAAGAGAAAGAGAGAATATATTAGAAGAAAAACTTTTTTATACCATATTATCACAGAAAGAGGAATTAAATATAACATCTGTCAGATGCACGATAGTATGAATTTCAAGTTTTAAAATATGCATTAGCGTGACATTGCCTTTCCAGGAATTATTTTGCATGGTTAACCTATTTTAGGAAATCCAAAAATACTTAATTTTATCTACATTATGTCTAATTGTAAGGCTGACATTTTAACCCTCTCTCCCTTCTAAAGCACTTTACAAGTAATACACCTTTTATTACTAGTGTAATATATATATATATATATATATATATATATATATTATATTATATTATATTATATGTTGAATTGAATTGAGAGAGTGAGAGAGAGAGAGAGAGAGAGAGAGAGTGAGAGAGAGAGAGAGAGAGAGAGAGAGAGAGAGAGTGAGTGAGTGAGTGAGTGAGTGAGTGAGTGAGAGAGAGATAGAGAGAGAGAGAGAGAGAGACAGCTGTTGGTTGTTTTGTTTTTATTCTTTTTATTTTATTTTTTATTCTTTTTTTTGCTGGGACAGTTAGATTGTATGAATTATATATTGATTGTAAATATTGTTCAATGATTGTAAATATTGCTTTCTTTTATTGTTATTAGTTTTTCTTTTCTTTTAAAATGAATAACAGAATTATAATAATTTACTGTAAATATTGCTTTCCTTATCTTGTTATCTTTTTTTCTGATGCTTGCTTTGGCAATATATACATTGTTACGTCATGCCAATAAAGCCAATTAAATTGAATTGAATTGAATTGAATTATATATATATATATATATATATACAAACACATAAATAAGAGAGAAAACCTCACGATGAAGTGATGCAGAACAACTTGTTCTCTTTCTGATGCAGGTTTTAAATTTTATTCATATTTTAGTAGTAAATGGTAAATGGATTGCACTTATATAGCGCTTTTATCCAAAGTGCTTTACTGCGCTGATTCACCTGTTCACACACAAATTCATACAGGTGGCAGAGACTATCCTTCAACGGTGCCACCTGCCAACACTGGGAATACATTCACAAACCAATGAATGCGGTGAAATACCCCATTTGGGGTACACTATCCTGCCCAAGGAATGGATACTTCAACATGTAGGCTGCCATGAACTGAGCCACAGCCGCCCAGTGGTAGATTGCATGTTGGCTTTTGTCTCCTTCACACAAAGTGGGCAGCCTGAATCAATAATATCAATACTGTTCATGTCCTGATTGTGTTAAAATGAATAAAATGCATAACGATACTGCCTAGGTACAGTGATTATCTTTTGAACACATGCAGTCACACTGTAAGACAGCACAAAAGAAATATGGAGGCTTCATATTATATAAATATGCTTTAAACTTTAACATGGTCACCTGCAATGGGAAAACTCACCGAATCAAAGAAAATCTCCATCATGCGAGTTCTCTTCTCCTCCAAACTTAGTCCTTTCTTCTTCGACTGTAACAGATAGTTTAAAGTAACATTTAACAACAGCATTAAATATGCCACAATATTACAAAGCACAAAAATAATACGCAAGTGGCAGTAAACACTGTATGAGGGATTGTAATCCTGGCATTTAACATGGAACAAAGCATGGACATATGCCACCATATTACACTGCAATGAAAAAATATGCAAGTGGCAGTTAACACTATATGTGAGGTTGTAATCCTAGCATTTACCATACAATAAGGGGCAAAGCATGAACATTTCACGATACTTATCTAGCATTTCCAGCACTTAGAAATATGCATATTCAATAGAGGCCGTCACTGCTGTCTGTGGTAGCTCTCTATTGCACATCTATACATCGTCACACTGTTAAAATAATCGCCTAAGTCATTTTTTGTCAAAATTGTTGTTTTTTTTGCCTAAATCATCTCCTCATGACGCCAGCCACCTATGGTAAAATCGCCTACATCCTCAGTTGATCAGATCATGTGATTTTACCCCTTTAAGATCATCACTTCTTTGACAATTTGCCACATTCATAGGCATCAGATAAGAACCCAGCAAAGAAGAGCTAGAGGGAGATTGTTTAGTTATCAGTGTTTTATTGTTGACACTAATATTGGTAACACTTTACTCTAAGGCAGAGGTGTCAAACTCTGGCCCGTGGGCCAAATTTGGCCCGCAGTATAATTATATTTGGCCCGCGAGGAAATACCAAAATATAATACTACAAATCCCAGAATGCTCTGCTGGTGTTCTGGCTTGAACACAGTAGATCAGTGTGTAGCAAACTGAGCAACAATTAAAGTTGTCTTTATGCACTTTTTCTTGCTAGTCCAAGGCTTGAAGGGTTGCTCATTCATTGAAGGATATTATTAATAGCCATTTGGTTTATTATTGTTATTTTATTCTTACATTTATTTTTAGCCTGTGGAAAAAGATTACTGTTAAATTTAAATTTAAAGAAGGCCGCATATAAAATAAAGGGACATACGATTTTTATTTAAATTTTATTGAAGAAATGAATGCCATTGATGTGTTTGTTTGTTTTATTTGATATTCGATTTTGAATATTTGCAATATTAAGTTATATCAAGCTTTGCTCGTTCCGTTTCGTTTGAACTTGTTTAGGTCAATTTTTTCAATAAATATCAATGTTGGCCCGCGTCCAAGTTTAAAATTTTGGCCCACTGTGTATTTGAGTTTGACACCCCTGCTCTAAGGTGTCTACATAAGAGTGACATGAGTGTGTCATAAACATGACATGGGATGTGTCATGAACATTAATGACACTTTGAAGTAACATTAATGCTCATGATACTTGTCATGTCATGTTTCTGACAGGCTTGTGTCACCCTTATGTAGACACCTTCAAAATAAAGTGTTAACATATCTTGCTTAAGTCACAAAGGCATGTTTAAAAAATTGCCTAAGTCATTTATTTCTCTTAAGTTATATCATTTACACACAGTGTTATTACTTTGCCAATAGCCATCCTTTTTGAGTGAAATGATCAATAAATGTCATATGTTACACTTTCAGTGAAGTTTTTTGTGTTTCCTGCAAAACGTGAAAAAATGAGTTAGGCGATTATTTTAACAGGGTGACGTCATCTACCATACGTCACTGTTGTTGTAATATCGCTTTTGGCCAACATGGGTAGCACAGCGCAACAATAACTTAGACCACGAAGAAGAAATTATTTGCTAGTATGGTTACTAAAGGTTGAACGACATTACCAAACCTCTATTTGAAAACGTAGTGTTTTTTATTATTATTTTATGCCCAACTAATATGGTCTGTTTCTCCCCTTATAGGTTAAGTTAGCTAGCTAACGTTAATCACAGAAAGTTCACCTGTCCTCTGTTAATTAACGTTAAATGAAGTTGATGGGTATACGTATCTAGTAATACAGTCCTTGAATTGTGACTATTGACCCTGTCTGTATTGCTAAGGGTATAACTTTAGAAATATATGTATTAATTTATATTACTGTCGGTTGGCAGTTAATATGGAGGACTAAAAATGACTTAAGTATAAATAAATAAATCAATCAATGCATAAATAAATGTATAAATAAATGCATAAATAAATAAATACGTAAATAAATGCATGAATAAATAAATAAATACAGAAATAAATAAATGTAGAAATGTAGAAATAAATAAATGTAGAAATGTAGAAATAAATATAAAGCATTTATACATTTATTTTTGCATTTATTTATTTATGCATTTATTTACGCATTTATTTATTTATTCCTGTATTTATTTATACATTTATTCATGCATTTATTTATTTATTCATTTATTTCAGCATTTATTAATTTATTTATGCATTAATTTACGTATTTATTTATTTATTTATTTATGCATTTATTTACATATTTATTTATTTATTTATGCATTTATTTACACATTCATTTATTTATTCCTGTATTTATTTATACATTCATTCATGCATTTATTTATTTATTCATTTATTTCAGCATTTATTTATTTATTTATGCATTTATTTACGTATTTATTTATTTATTTATGCATTTATTTACGCATTTATTTATTTATTCCTGTATTTATTTATACATTTATTTATTTATTCATTTATTTCAGCATTTATTTATTTATTCCTGTATTTATTTATACATTTATTCATGCATTTATTTATTTATTCATTTATTTCAGCATTTATTTATTTATTTATGCATTGATTTACGTATTTATTTATTTATGCATTTATTTACATATTTATTTATTTATTTATGCATTTATTTATACATTTATTTATGCATTGATTTATTTATTTATTTATACTTAAGTCATGTTTAGTCCTCCATAGTTAAAGCTACCGTTACCGATAACGACGTTAGCTTAGCAAAGCTAGCATCAGCCCAAATAAGTCGGTTGTTTCTGTACTATTACATCAACTGCAGTCTGCAGGTAAAGGTGAATATCTGCTTACCATTTTGTTATGTTGGATGTACCAGCAATGTCCCAGGACAAGATGATATATATATTATATACTGCTATGTTTTTAATCCAAAACAAGAAAGAAATAGTTCAGGCAGTAAGATAACTACTGAATCTCCCGCGAATGGCTGTGACGTGCCTTGTGCTGCCTTCACTGCGCCTCGTGAATTCTACTTTCACCGGTCACGTATGCGGTTGTAACAAACTCTACAAAGCGCTCTTTATAAGGGTGTGCAAATTTTATTAAATGGCCTATCATTTTGACACAAAAACATGTAAACTGTTGTGTTGTTGACACATCTTTCATACTTTCACACGTTTGCCATTTTGCTATTGACGTTTTGGGTGGTTCGTTTTTTCTTCGCTTGAGTCCTTATTATTCCGACTGCAACTGAAGGCAGCATTACTTTAAAGGGGAGGATGGATGCTGTTTGTCTTCGCCTCGTGACTTCCTGACGCCCTCTGCTGTCTAATAAAATACATTGTTCAAATAGGAACAGGACTGGGAAAAAAGGGTCTCTTATCTTTAAACGAAAGAGTTCTGTTGTTTACTGGAACATTATAACATAAAAACGACATTAGTTACGGTGTACTGTGCAGACCTGCAGTTTTTGAAAACACAGATTAATCACCCCTGCAGGGAAAAATAAAATACCTGCAATCTTTAACATAATTTTTACAATAATAAACATGTAAATAAAATGTCTGATTTGATTATCATTCTGCAAACTAAAATACGTTATGTTAATAAAAATATGAAGAAAAGCAACTTTATAAAGTGTTTTCAGCAGCTATTCAAGCTTAAAGTGTAAGATAACTTCTATACACTTGAGTTGGGGGTATTATGCTTTGTCCAAAACACAATATTAATTTTAATTTATAGTCTGCAAAGATTCGTAGCAGACAGATTGTACAAAAAGAAGTGCTATGATAAGGGTTGCTTTAGGGACTGATTAATGCAAATCCAGACCTCACTGCATAAAAAATAAACGCATATGGTGTGTTCTTTACACAATAACAATTTTTCCTGAAATTAGATTTTATTGCCTTGTCTACAGAATTGCAAAATATTGAAATGTAACCCCTGTATCATGATACATAGTGTAAAGCAAGGTTATTATAGTTAACGAAAACGAACGAAATAACGAAAACTAGAATTGAAAAAACATTTTCGTTAACTGAAATAAAAATAAAAACTAGAGTTTTTAAAAAAACGATAACCAACTGAAACTGTATTGTGTGCTTACAAAACTAACTAAAATTATAGTGAAAATGTCCTTAGTTTTCGTTTTTGTCAACTTTTTTCATTCATAATTCAGTGTTTCTGTTTGAACATGCAACACATGGTAAATATGTTTACTGAGACTGGGATGTTTACACTAGAACCAAAATTCAAAACAGTTAATAACCTTATTGGGGCTGAGATGATAAACCAAAGGAAATAAAGGCAAAATTTATTATGACCTCTTTGAATCTGGCAGCCAACACATAGCCCATTACAAAAAAACTAAAACTAACACTAAAACTAATAAAAACTAAACTAAAACTAAGCATTTTCAAAAAAATAAAAAATAAACTAAAACTAGAAAACTCACTCTTAAAACTAACTAAAACTAACTGAATTTGAAAACTATTATAACCTTGGTGTAAAGCCAGATTCTTGCCATTACACAGCCCTAAAAAATAAAAGCTCCTTTTAAAAACATACAGTGAGTACACAACAAACACAACACTCTTTCCTATGGGCACTTTTATTCCATTTGGCATTACAAATATAAACAGGACAATGGAAAACAAATAATTTAACCTGATTGTGTAGAAAATGAATGACCAAATTCAGGATAAACCCTTACAAGTACTGGAAACTGTGTGCTTGAGGACAAATTATTTTTGACTAAGGCTTTCTAATAGGAGCACAGCATATTTTTACAACACACATCTCAGCTGTTGAACTATATATTGCATCTTTTTTTTAGAAGAGAAAAAAATGTTTTTTTGTTGTTGTTTTTTTTTACTAAAATACAACTTGTTAGTTCTACAGATTGTTTTGAAAGACATAAGAGCACATTGAAAGGAGTGACAGTGGTTACAGCTCTGCATCTGATGTTTGAATAAACCTGCATGATGTTGAACCTTTTCACTGATGCATCTAAGAACTGACTTTATTCTCACCATATTTGCAGCTTCCTCAAATTCTGCAACAAATTATAAGATATTTGCACATAATCACAGCAGCTTTGCAAGTCAACATATCAAGTGGCTTTTGTTTTGCACCTTAATTGATCACAACACAATCACACTTTTCTTGTACACGCAAACAAACCGTGTTTTTGTAAAAACCAATTAAGCAGAAATTATCAGCACACTTTAATAACCACGTGTTTGTTAATTTTAAGTGATGACAATTACACTGACTAGTCATTTTCACAGAGAGAGATATACATATTGTAATCGAAACAGTGCTTCCATTTAAAGTTTCTTTGTGGTTTTTTTTAAGTGTCAGCTTGAAACATTTATATATTGTGCACACAAATATCTTTTCTGGTGTTTATTAGTAAAAACAGCATGCACAGAGATGCCTTATCATGCTCTATAACACCCTGCTACCTACAATTGGTGGAATATTATTCTTTTATAGCGAACAGGCAAAATGTGAAGACTCTTAAGAGTGTTTAACAGGAAGCTGCAGCCACTGGAACTATAAATAGACTATTAATTAATTATCAGGTGACTAAGGTGCTTCATTACTTTAATTTCAGTTAACAGTGTCCAACCAGTATTTTTAGGAACAAGTGCATTATTTTTCCAGTTTTCCTGACATATCACAGCAAATCAAAAGGTCATATGTACAATACTAAAGTTTTATTTTTTTAACCCATAAGAACCCATGGTGACACCCGTAACAAACACTTTAAATCTTCTAGAATCTCACATATTCAGCTTTATGCTTCACATTAACTCATTAAATCCCTAAGAGACATATACTCAACACCCTGGTGTGGTGGTCATGTGACAGGAAGTGACTTCTCTAAAATGTGGCTGTGACTGGAAACAGAAATGTGAAAAAGTAGCTAATTTCAAAAAGCTTATTTTTTGTTACGAGGCTAAGTTTAAACCCGTTTAACAATTCTAATGCGTTAATAGTTTGTCCTGTATTGCATTTAACTTGTTCTGACCAGATTTCCTGAACAAATTAAAGTCACAATTTTGATATATGTGATGGAGATGCAAACAAAAAGGTTATTTGTTTGTATTTATGATTGATTTATTATTATTATTTTTACTTAAAAACAAATCTGAAAAATAATTTATTGTTAAACAGCGCTATTAATGTGACAATTTTGATCGATGTTGTGGAGATGGAAAGAAAAAGGCAAATTTGTTTCTGCAAGCAGAAAAGGTGTCTAGTTTATTCATTTAAAAATAAGAAATATTATAAACATAAATACAATAAACGCCCAATGTATCGTATATATATGTCACATTACAGATCTTTGACATTTAGGGGTGGAATTTTTTTTTTAAAACATCAGAAAAGTGTTCTATGTGGTCCCCTTGGTCTGTTGTATATCCCCCATCATTTTCCCTTTAAGGATAAACAGGTCTGGGTTCTTATGGGTTAAAATCAGTGTAATTAAGATGGAATGTGAACAAGGTTATGAATGACCCCTTAAAGCACCAATCAGCAGCAGCCGCCTGGGAATATCGTAGCTCCTCTTCCTTCATTCAAACCACAAATAATTCTCTCTGTTGTTTCTTCAGCGAGGTGGGACATGATGTCAGTCACACAGATGGAACATGGTCTCACAGAAATCCGTGGAATAGCCACGGATTTTGCTTAACTCAAAATCCGTGGAATAGCCACGGAATCGCTCAAATTTCCCTGAAACTGACACGGATTTCGCTACAATGCAAGTTAATGACAGTCATATCCCGTGGCTATTCCATGGATATTTGTTCCTATTGGTTTGTTCCAAGTCACGTGACTTTCAAGGTCCCGGCGGTCAGAACAAAAAACATGGCGAACAGTTCTCTCATTTTTAGTGAAAAATCAATATTTTGACTTAGTTTCTGCATAAAAATGGATTTTGATCACATTTCTAGTGAGAAATATATGTTTTATTTTCTAAATCTTCACTCAGTGAATGTACATAATCACTTTGTATGTTGGAATAGCCACGGGATATGACATTCATTCATTAACTTGCATTGTAGCGAAATCCGTGTCAGTTTCACGGAAATTTGAGTGATTCCGTAGCTATTCCACGGATTTTGAGTTAAGCAAAATCCGTAGCTATTTCACGGATTTCTGTGAGACCAGGTTGCACAGATGGCACGATGACGACGACAGCGTGATTCAGAGATGAACTGGTAGGGGGGTGAGTGCAAATCGGCCAGTTCTAATAAGTGCATGTGTATGTGTGTGTGTGTGTGTGCGTTTATGTACAATGTAGAGTCTTGTGCGCTGAGAGAGAGATCGTGGGGCTACTGCAGGTAGCGGTAGACTTTGAAGCAATGGTTGCCAGAATCTGCAACCACAACATGTCCGTCGGAGGTGAGAGCCAGTCCCTGGGGGCCGTAGAGCGGGTCGGCCGACGTGTTGATGTAGGACAGGAAGGAGCCGCTGCCGTCAAACACCTGAGAGACAAAGAGAATTATACAGTCAGGGCTCTTGTAGCTTCAAAGCCCCAAGGCCAGATAATGCTGGGCTTACACCAAATGATCTCCCAGTCCCAGACTAGAAACTAAAAGTCTTTAGTAAATCTAGGAGTCTTACTGGAGTCACAGCGCTCCGTCATCTCCATCATTAAGTGTAAGGTAGTAATCTGCTCTGTTTCATATCAGTCTTTTCCTAGTCTTGGTTTGGATCATATCAAACGTGTTTGATATGATCTCGCTCAACACAAAATGCAAAGATTGTTTAAGAATATTTTCTCACAACACTCTCATGCCAGGAGACACTGTGTCTCCCACTTTCCCGCTTGCTTTAATGTGTTTCCTTCTTAGATATCATGGATTGGCCCGGATTTAATATTTTATTTCCATTTAATTTAAAAGCTCCTAATTTAACATGTATTATGTAATTTGCTGTTTATAATGTTTTAGCTTGTTTTTTTAACCACATGTTTAGTCTGGCAGGTGTACCTTGCTCTCATTTGTATTGTGGAAATTTTTTTTTTTTGGATTGTTACTGTTGTCAATATTTATTGTTTGTCATGGTCTTTGATGTGATGTGATGCCGACTGCAGATCAAATATCCTTCAGGATAATAAAGTCAAAGTTGAGTCGAGTTGAGTTTATCTGCAGTTTATAGTAATAATGTTGCAATAAAGTTTGTAAATTATTGATTAACTGTTGCATGATTACATTGTGTCAGGCATTCAGAGCAAGGTGCAGTGATATGGGCTGGTTGGCAAAATGAAATAGGGGTCCAAATACTTATTTTTTTTAAATTATTGATTAATCTAATGATTTTTAATTCTTCGATTAAATGTCTTGTTTTGCCAGAAGCCAAAGATATTCAGTTTAATATGATAAAAAAGCAAGTAAAAAAGCAAGAAATCTCAATATTTGAGAGGCTGAATCAGCATTTTTGCATGAAAAATTACACTGGTCGATTATCAAAATAGCACTTTTTTGTTTCCTAGCTCTAAAATTGAGTCATTTCAAAATACTGGATTTCTGACACACACACACACACACACACACACCAAAGAACTGTAGCAGGCAACAGGGCACACTTGTTGTGAAACAGAATATGATTAATTTACTAAAAGTTAATTTGAGTCATTGATATTTTCAGTTGGTATATTGACACTATAAATAGGCACAATGCTTTGGAAGAGGAAAATTTAATTATCCAATGTGCAAGACCAGAAAATTTCAAATAAGTCTCAATAGTTGTTTTTTTCCTTTTCTTAACTCCTTCCTACTGAAAAACAGTATTTGCTCATCTGATTAGTTGTATAAAGGACAAAACTGATTTAATAATATTGATGAATATATATATAATTGTTTATAATATTTGTATGTGACTATATTGATTATTCATATATATATGTATATAGATATATATATCTATATACACACAATTGTTCATTATTTCATATATATATGCATTAATATAGCTTTTTACCATACTGACATGTTAATAACATAATACTAACTATCCAAGTCAAATTGATCTGTTAAGGGGTAGGACTAGATAAGTTTTTTTACTTCCTCCTACCCCCTTTCGAGCTTGCAGAAAGTGTCTGTTTTTGAAAGTTGTCTGAATTTTTTTTGCTTTTTTGTTTTGTTTTTTATTTATTCATCTATTAATATTTAAACTTGTTTTTTTATTGCTTGCATGTTCGAAATAAAGACAATCAATCAATCAATCAATGATGCACAATAACTGAAGAGGCTTTTGAAAATTTGAAGAAAACCATTCTTCATTTTCTTCATTTGTATGTGTTACAGGGATTAGATTCTATTCCTGCCCACCTGTATCCTGCTGTTGCCCCAGTCGGCCACGATGATGTTTCCATTGACGTCCACTGCTACTCCTGTGGGGGCGTTGAACTGGCCGTTCCCCTCGCCGTTAGAACCAAACTTCAGCAAGAATTCTCCTTCTGTGTTGAACACCTACATTTAGGTTTTCAAAGACAATAATCCAAAATTAATATAAAAATTACATGGGCCATTGTGTGCCAGCACGGTAAAGAAAATATGATAAAATAATACATTAACCAAAGGATAGTTTTGTTAAAGAAATACTTACAATGACCATGATACACATTTCAGACTTAGTTGTAGTGATAGTGATTTTCACGCTCTAAGCATCTGATTAGGGCTGGGCGATATGGCCCTAAAAGATTATCACGATATTGCAGGCTATTTATGCGATAACGATATTCTTGATGATATTAGGGAAATACTTAAAAATATATAGAAAATATGATTTTTTTTAGTCTGTATAAATAAATAAAAATCTAAAATGTAGTGTGAAGTGCAAATCTCAACAGTTGCCAAATACAAAAAAAATTACTCTTGACTCTTGAGTATGAGCAAATAGTTTAGTTTTAATTATACTATTTTAAATTTTATTTTACAATACATTAACCCTTTATCAGGCAAAGAACTCTATTTGGTAACTTCAGGTAATATTTCAAGAAAAAAGTTGCAAATTTACTAGATTAAAGTGGCAAATCTACAAGAAAAAAAGTCGCAGATTTAAGAGATTTAAAGTGGCAAATCTGCGCGAAAAAGTCGCAGATTTACGAGAAAAAAGTGGGGAAAAAGCAACTTTTTTTCTCCCAGATTCACCACTTTAACCCAAATTTCAACCCTAGAGAATATTGGAGGATATTACATACTGCCAGAATGTGTAAAAAAACATACGAAAATAATATTTTGAGAAAAAAGTTTACGAGATTAAAGTGGCAAATCTATGAGAAAAAAATGTGCAGATTTATGAGATTTAAAGTGGTGAATCTGTGAGAAAAAAGTTGCTTTTCCCCACTTTAAATATATTAAATCTGCAACTTTTTTTCTAGTAAATTTGCAACTATTTTCTCGAAATATTACCTGAAGTTACCAAATATAGTTCTTTGCCTGATAAAGGGTTAAATGTATGATATTTCCAAAGTAGAAAATACATTTGTTTTAAATAATCGTGAACTCAATATTGACAATTGAAAAGCCTTTCAAGTCATCATTTTACCACTAAAATATTAACTGCTACTAGTTTTCTTTACAGCCCTAGACTTTGTAAACCTGTAAAACCTTCCACCACTTTGATGCTGCACCTACCTTGACTGAGTGGTTGTGGAAATCTGTCACGATGATTTCATTGTTGTTGTTGACAGCAGCAAAGTGAGGCCCTTAAAAAAAAAGACAGTAAAGTCTCAGATAGAAGTTGTTGGTCAAAACCAAACAGCAGAAATAATCTCATGAGAGATGTTTTTCAGAGGACATGCAAATGAATAAAAAAATAATTTAATGACAAAACAAGATTCAAACTGGTACTACATGCTGTTGTTTTTTTTTGTTTTTTTTAGAACAGATGAGTTCACAGTCGTACAAACAGAGTTATTCTTCAGTGACTTGTACCAGGAGAACTTCACTATGACGGCATATTAAAGCCAAGTATGAATAAAAATACAAACCCAGGGCTGGGGAGGTAATATTTCGAGAAAAAAGTTGCAAATTTACTAGATTAAAGTGGTAAATTTACAAGAAAAAAAGTTGCAGATTTAAGAGATTTAAAGTGGCAAACCTGCGCGAAAAAAGTCACAGATTTACGAGAAAAAATTTGCAACTTTTTTCCCATTAATTTGAGTATGTATTATCCTCCAATATTCTCTAGGGATGAAATTTGGAATTTGCAAGTATTTCAATGAGTGTCCTATTAAGGGTTAAAGTTACCTGTTACCAGTGGGGAAAGTATTCAGATCCCTTACTGAAGTAAAAGTACTAATCCCACACTGTGAATTTACTTCACTACAAGTAAAAGTCCTGCATTCAAAACTTACTGAAGTAAAAGTACAAAAGTATCAGCATCAAAATGTACTTAAAGTATAGTAAAGTAAAGTAAAAGTACTCGTTATTCAGAATGGACCCACTCAGATTGCTTTATATTTTCTAAATATATCATTGGATTTTACAATATTATTATTGATGCATTTATGTAAGCAGTGTTTTAATTGCCTCAAGGTAGGGCTCATTTAAACTACTTAATATACTTTTATGGGGTTTAATTTAAAAAAAAAAAAAGACAGTAAAGTCTCAGATAGATGTTGTTGGTCAAAACCAAACAGCAGTAGTTCGGTTTAGAAATAATCTCATGAGAGATGTTTTTCAGAGGACATGCAAATGAATAAAAAATTAATTTAATGACAAAACAAGATTCAAACTGGTACTACATGCTGTTGTTTTTAGAACAGATGAGTTCATTGTATGTTTTTAACAGATAACAGTGAATAATGAGTGTCTGTTGGTTCCTGTCTCGTCTATTTGTTTAAATAAAAACACCAGAAGTCAAAGCTTGATGGGATCTTTCTGGCTCCTGGTTTGGCATTCGTCTTCATTCCACATGCAGGTGTGATCTGGCTGGAGGAAGGCTGTAGGAGGGGCAGTGTGCACATATTACCATTGAGTGTACCTGCAAACTGCCTGTCGCCGTTGCCACGGTTACCGAACTTGGTGACCAGCTTGCCGTTGAGCTGGAAGATGAAGACGCAGCACGCCTTGTTGTCGACCACGATGATGTGTCCGTTTCTGTCCACCGACACGCCTTTAGGGCCCATCAGCTTCCCCGAGCCGATCTTGTTCTGGAGGAGACGCAGGTTTCACATTTCGGTTACAAGCTTTTAACCCTTAATAGGACACTCACTGAAATACTTGCATATTCCAAATTTCAACCCTAGAGAATAGAGAACCCTTCTGGGAAAAAAAAGTTGCTTTTTTCCCACTTTTTTCTCGTAAATCTGCGACTTTTTTCGCACAGATTTACCACATTAAATCTCTTAAAATTTATTTTTTTAATTTATTTTTTTTAATTTATTTTCTACTTTGGAAATATCATACATTTAACCCTTTATCAGGCAAAGAACTATATTTGGTAACTTCAGGTAATATTTCCAGAAAAAAGTTGCAAATTTACAAGAAAAAAAGTTGCAGATTTAATATATTTAAAGTGGGGAAAAAGCAACTTTTTTCTCCCAGATTCACCACTTTAAATCTCATAAATCTGCACATTTTTTTCTCGTAGATTTGCCACTTTAATCTCGTCAACTTTTTTCTCAAAATATTATTTTTGTATTTTTTTTTACACATTCTGGCAGTATGTAATATCCTCCAATATTCTCTAGGGTTGAAATTTGGAATGTGCAAGTATTTCAATGAGTGTCCTATTAAGGGTTAAAGTGGTGAATCTGGGAGAAAAAAAAAGTTGCTTTTTTCCCACTTTTTTCTCGTAAATCTGCGACTTTTTTCCCACAGATTTGACACATTAAGTCTCTAAAATCTGTGACTTTTTTTCTTGTAGATTTGCCACTTTAATCTAGTAAATTTGCAACTTTTTTCTCGAAATATTACCTGAAGTTACCAAATATAGTTCTTTGCCTGATAAAGGGTTAACCAGAGCCGGCCCAAGGCATAAGCGAACTAAGCGACTGCTTAGGGCCCCGTGGCCACTAGGGGGCCCCCAAGAGCAATGCAAAAAATATTTTTTATTTTATTTAAAAATGCCAAGATAAAGGTATGTTGTCTTGGTAATGGATTGTTTATCAAAGAGATTTGTGTAGCTGTTAATAGCAAATTAGCTAGTTGTTTTTGCATCCGGCTACTTTATATAGTTTGAGATTTGTTGTTTGCACAAATTGTTTGCTGCACATTGCTGTTGCAGTTTTTTGAAGCCAAAAATAATAAACCAGATGAAACTTTTACTAAAATATATATAATATAGGTTTTTTTTTATATAATATTTTACCATTTGGAACGATGTGTAAATCAACCCTAGCTCGCTCTTCTCGTTGAATGTGCTACATTTTGAGATTAAAAACCATATTATGTGACACCCTGGACATCATTTATTCATTGGTATTATTTGTATTATTATTGCATTGGGCCACCCCCATTAATGTGTAAAGACATATCAGGCTGACAATAGGATCATGTAAACAACACTGACAGAGCCACAATGGGTTTATAGTAGGTGTGTGAATGATCAACAATCAATTATTAAATTGTTTAATTATTATTGGCAGAAATAAAGGGACCCAAAATCGAATTCTGCTTTGGGCCCCATGGAGGCTTGGGCCAGCTCTGCTCTTAACCTCCAGAATCTGAATGAGTTGTGAAAAATGCAAATGACTCACAGATGTGAATCAGGGTTCGGCATGCACCTGATTTGAATAGTTGAAAGAGTCTTGTTCAAAAGAGTCCATCATTGTAAAGGTACAGGAAGAGGAAATCTAAACACGTAATAGCAGTATTTATGGCAGTAACTCTATGAGATACAGATAAAACACTAAATCTCCACTTACCTTAAACTTGCCTTCATTTGAAAAGATGCTGACCCATTTGTTGTCATAGTCTGCAATGATGATGTCACCGTTTGGGTGGATGGCCACTCCCGTCGGCCGCTGCAGTTGACCCGGAGTCCTGCCGCGGACGCCAAAACGACTTTTGAACAGGCCGTCATTGGAGAAAATCTGCATCACACAAATCAGGTTAAAGTTACCTGTTACCAGTGGTGAAAGTTGCAGAAAAAAGTCGCAGATTTAAGAGATTTAAAGTGGTGAATCCGCGCAAAAAAAGTTGCAGATTTACAAGAAAAAAGTGGAAAAAATAAACTTTTTTCTCCCAGATTCACCACTTTAACCCTTAATAGGACACTCACTGAAATACTTGCAAATTCCAAACTTCAACCCTAGAGAATATTGGAGGATATTACATACATAATGTGTAAAAAAAAAAACATACGAAAATAATATTTTGAGAAAAAAGTTTACAAGATTAAAATGGCAAATCTACGAGAAAAAAATGTGCAGATATGAGATTTAAAGTGGTGAATCTGGGAGAAAAAAGTTGCTTTTTTCCCCACTTTTTTCTCGTAAATCTGCAACTTTTTTCGCGCAGATTTGCCACTTTAAATCTCTTAAATCTGAGACTTTTTTTCTTGTAGATTTGCCACTTTAGTCTAGTAAATTTGCAACTTTTTTCTCGAAATATTACCTGAAGTTACCAAATATAGTTCTTTGCCTGATAAAGGGATAAAGCCATTCTACAGTTATAGACAGTATATTTCCACTGAGATGACAAAGTGCACAGGCAGCAGTGTTTCATGTACCTGAACAGTGATAAGTATGAATTCTCTTGAACAAACGTCTCTATCTATCTATCTACAGCCTGACAGCAGCATCTTCATACAGAAGTTATTTTTACCTGCACACACTGGTTGTTGCTGTCTGCTATCAGCACCTTCCCCAGAGCCGAGGCAGCCACTCCCTGCAGATTAGTGAACTCTCCTTTGTTTCTTCCCTTTGTGCCTAAAAACATGAAATGCATTAGTCGACTCGTGGTAACTAAAAGCATCATACTTACTATAGATTACAGATAGTATAGGGTTAACTAATTCATGGACTGCATTGTGGTACTATTTTTTTTTTTATTTATTTTTTTTTTATTTATATTACATATATGCCAAATACCAACTTTTAAGGTGAAATTAAGCATTATTTGTGTCATTTTTTAAGGCCGACATAAATATTCAATCAATCACTTTTAAATGTTCCAGTTGGTATTTTGCATATATATATATATATATATATATGCATAAAAAAGACACTGAACCTCCACTATATTCTTGCTCTGACTCTAGACTATAGATCCAGAAACTTAATTTCCTCATCTTGATTGCCTACTTACAAAAAAAACTAAGGGGAAATGATCCAACGACTGAGCAAGATGGGCAATTTGGTGGCCATTTGATACAAATTAGAAGGTCAAAAACTCAAAATTTCGCTTGGGAACCATTTTTTTTGGACTCAGCAGCCTTGAGATAAGTAAAGTAGACTGGTTCCTGACTTGTACCCATAAATGCTCCTCACTTCTTATAGGAGGCCTTTATTCTGAAATCCGTCTAGACTATGGTGCTTGGAGGGAGTCGCTCTCGTACCGATCCTGAAGATGAGGTCGTCCTCGATGGGGTTTTCTTTCCTCCTCCCGGTGCTGTACATACTGGCCGGCCTCTTGATGGCCTTCTGCTTGATGTGCCCGCTGCCCGGAGACTTCAGCCTCTTCTTGATGCCGTCTGAAGTCGGCGACACGTCTATGGACTTTGTGGCCTTTATTTTGAAGGGGCTTCCTTTGATATGTTGGTCATATAAACGCAGCGACAAATTAAAAGTCCCCTCTTTGGGAGCCGTGAACAGAAACTCATAAGTGCCGTTCTTGTTGTCCAGTATCTCCCCCTCCCCTCTGCTGCCGTCAGCTGACGACATGTCCGCGGTGATGACCGCGTTGCCCATTTTACACAGCTCGCCGTCTTTGTCTTTAGTGGTGATGGTGATGGCGGTGGGGACGCCCACCACGCAGTGCCGCAGCCCTTCGCCTGTGGCCACGGTCTCCGAGGCCACAGAGTTAGTGGTGACGATGGTCCCCAGGTTGTGGATGGACTTCTTCAGCCCCTCCGTCTCCACGATGAAGTCCAGCTGGTCGTTCTCTCCGGGCTGCAGAGGAAGCTCCTGACTGGCGAGCTCCATGAGGCGCTCGCTCATCTGCTTCTTCACCAGCAGCACCTCGGCCTCGGTGCCGTGGCTCAGCGCCTGCTCCGTGAAGTTGCAGCTGCTGTTGATGCCGTCCTGGCCCTGCAGCAGCGTGTCCAGCTGGGCCTGCAGCACCTGGTACACACACACACACACACACAGAGCACGGGGCAGCAGGGTTCCTGTGGTTAGAGACCATGAATAAGTGCAGTAAAAACACATCGAAACACAGACAGATCCAGTCAGTGGAAACAGAATTCCCCTAAAAGTTCAACACATACAAATAAAGAATACCACATGACTTGCAACCATTACACGGGTGAGATCTTTGCTTTTTTAGTACATGTTGGCACTAGCATACCCTCTTCTGATTCTGTACACTGAACAGCTTTTAGACATGAAAACAGACGAATATTTGTCAGACATGCAAAGATTAGTCTGTGAAATCTTACTGGGGCAGTTTACTTATAGAGTAAGAAGTTCGGGGTTTGTACAAAGTCCTAAAAGTTTGAAAAAGGCTGAATTTTAACCATTGTTTTCAAGGTTAGGAGGAATATGCTTGAATTTAAATCTACCCCTTTAAAAATGCTTCATCAGCTGGTGTTTCATCACAATCATTCATGTAAATTAAAAATCTTAATATTTTCAGTCAAAGTTAAATTGTGCATCTGGTAATATAAACAGTGTCACTGTACACTGATTGTCTTGTGAATACATTTATTCTATAAACAGTTACATTTGTAGAGACAATTTAGATGTGATGATAATAAACAGTTCAAGAGTGTGGATATTTTTGAGAGAGATTTTTTGTTACTCTCACAAAGCTGTACCAACCCTGAAAGGCTGAAACTCCAAATATTGATGCTAAAAAACTCACATTTTATATATGACAATATGTTTTGTCCTTAAGTCATTGACACATTTCTGTACTTTTCCAACCTTTTAAAGTGTAAAGCACTTTGGTAAACTGTTTTGAACATGTGCTAAATACATAAAATCATGTGCACTGAAAGTAACTTTTGCACTAATGATCCATTAAATGTTTGCTAATCACAGAAACTCACCTAATTTCTAATTTCTTTGTGCTGAACAATAGACATGTTACACGTTTGTGATCAAATTCAATCTGAATTGCCAATGAATTCAAATTGATAAAGCAAATAAATCTAAATTCCTGTTCAATGTGTGGTTGATTTGAGGAAACTTTCAAGGTTCATCAGTCAACCACAATTGAAAACCCATTTTTCTCTCAAAAGATAAAAACTAGTTCCGATCAGTCAAGGTAAAGTTGAAAAAATTAAAGATTGATTTAAAGATTATTTAACTTTTTGTCATTATTTTTTTTTACATTGGCTATTTTCCTAAAATTTTGTCTTAATTTAATAAGAAAGATCTTGCAAGAGAGACACTTTGTCCATGCGACTCTCCTGCATAAATAAAGAATAAATGAAATGGAAATCAAGCCACATGTATGATGCATACTGAGGTAAATCATGCATTAAATCATCACAAGTCATGCTTTACTTTGTAACTAGAGAAACTGTGACCTTACAATAAGCTACAAGTCACATTTACATCATGAAATCTCTCAGTAGGGTATAGAGCATGTGTTAAAACAGGAAGCTCTTTGTTCTTGTGCTCTTTAAATTGATTTCCACTGTTCCTCCTCATTACTGGGACATCATTTCAATAAAGCATGGAGACGGACTCACCCGCATCTGACCATCACACTCCTCCTCTTCTTCTCCAACAAGAGAAGCCATCAAGCCATTTATCCCTGAAGTCAAATGTTTCAGCCCCGCCCTCTGCTATCTCTTCCTGTTTACACTAATTCATAATCTGAAGCTCTAAAAATGTACATACTGTCTGTACATACTGTAAGAAAAGAGATTAAGCTTCAGAGGAAGAGGATAAAGTGTCCACAGCATGAAGAGCAGAGCTGCTCACTGTTCCCTCGCCGTCTCTGACACACCCAAAGTGTACACACACACACACACACACACACACACAGTACACTGGCTCCATCTAGCTAACAGCAACAACAAAACTGAAAGTCACTTATCTGACTTTCCCCTGGGCTTTAGTGTTTTGACTGCACACCACCCAGTGAATTGTAAATCATTAGCGGCCCATGTGATGCAGCTCCCTGAGGGGGCGGCAGCAGGTCCTAACCAGGCCGGCTGATTGGTTGAGTGGATGGGGGTGGTCTGTTAATCGCCTATCAGACCAGCTGAGCCCCAGACACACACCAGCAAAAACAGCCTGATGAGCAGCCTGTGAAGAGTTAAATGCTGTCCTCAAACAGATTATATTTAGGTCAATGTTCATATTAAAGGGGACATGTTCTCATATTTAGGCTCATTCTTGATTTTTTGGGACTATTTGGGACTTCGCCCGATGTAAGTCGCGAAAAACTGCCCAAAATTTTACATTGAAATGAATGGGACGGGCGACAAAAAATGAGCAAAAAAGAACAATAATTGTAGATTTTTAAACGTCTACTTCTCCGGCATAATTTCACCTAGAGACTCCATTTAAACTTTAAACATTAGACACAAGTCTTGTGTATTGGTGTATTAATCCACGTTTCGATAGGTCATATAGTTTTTTATCAATCCCTGTTCAATGACCATGATCATTTTTGGAGAAATTCTGAGATTATAATGGGTGTGTATTGCACGGAATGTTCATGTCACAGTGTGTGACATCATCGCCAGAGTGTAGAGGGAGAGAAAAAACTGTCAAAAAATAAATTTGAAAACTGCGCTCCAGGCCGCAAATTCCACTCTACAGAGATAATTTATACATAAAAACGTAGGAAAATTTGTCTTCTCCCTCACAATCCTCTGGTAAAGCTGTCAGAGTTATAGTTTGGGCGTAGGACGCACAGATGATTCACCAACACCACCAACAGCCTCATTGGCTCCCATATTAAAAACGCACGAAGATTTCTAAAAAAAGGAGGATGGAACAGTTTTTTTAGATCGCTCTAACAAAGCTATTTTTTCATTTTTTTGAAAAAAAAACATATGTAGACGTTCAAGTGAAGTCGGATCAATAATAGGTATTATGGTTTTGCCAAAAATGTTTTCTGTTCGGGGCCAGAAATTCCATTCCATCAGTCTCTGCTGTCACTATGCCAGAAGAGGTGCCAGTTAATTCTGTTGATTGCTTTGATCTGATTAACTTTGATCTTTGATGTGATTACAGTTACAGATACACACACACACACACACGTAAGTGCGCACACTCCTCACACATGCAAACACACACACACACACACACACACTCTCTGAAGAATCTCATCATAGTGTACACAGACCGGCAGTAGCCCCCGTGGCCCTTTCAAAATTTCCCCAGAGGAAATTTTCTAGTTCCATTTGTTATACATCTGTTACTCTCAAAAGCACTTTTTAAGAACAAATCAGAGCCTGCTTTTAACGCAGCCCCTTCAAGAGGAAGATAATGACCACAAAGTGCTTTACGCTGATTAAAAAACTCAAATAACACTTATCACCATCATCACCAGAGAGATAAGTCTAAATAGTGGAAGTCCACTCTGCACGTGTCAGCTGAATCAAATGCTTCACCTTCTGCTTGAGGCCGTAGTTGACCTCCAGCTCCATCAGTAAAACGCTCTTTCGGACATTCAGAGTCTTCTGCAACTCATCAAAGGTGGTATGGATGTCGTCCTCAATGGAGCTCTTCTGATTGGTCAGCTGCTGCAGGATCTCCGACAGCGTCTGCAGGGCTGAGTCGATCTCTGGCAGCCTGGGAGGAATGAGGAGGCGTTTTTCATACAATGAGTCTGCAGTCACATGAGCAGAGCATGCACATAAAATAGGAAAGTGGCTGTTAAATGCTAGCCTGGCTAACACCAGACTAATCACAAATGAGATATAGTCTGGAAACCAGCCGTTCATTTCTCCATAGAGGAGGCGTGGTTTACGATCCTCTGGAGCCGTTTATTGGGCGCTATGAATGTCTATCAAAAGCGTCTGTAGGTAGCTCTTAGCCACTCAGATCATTTGTACCAGATGACGTATGTAGAGCGACAGAAATTGATGTTTACATAGCCAGACTAGCCCATCTCTACTTTGAGGCTAAAATGCTCAATTCTGCTTCTGCAACGTTTTTCTGCAGCATGTTCACATTCAGCCACACACATCCACTGATTTTATGGGCAATAAACAAGCTGCTGCAGGTCTCTGGGGGCTCCGCTGTCCCCCGGCTCGGAGCCAGATCACCGGCGTTACGGTAGCGGGGCTAGTAGCGGGGCTAGTAGCGGCGCTAGTAGCGGGGCTAATAGCGGCGCTAGTAGCGGGGCTAACAGCGGGGCTAGTAGCGGGGCTAGTAGCGGAGCTAGTAGCAGGGCTAGTAGCGGAGCTAGTAGTGGGGCTAGTAGTGGACTAGTAGCGGCGCTAGTGGGTAGATTAGTAGATTAGACTTTTCCCAAATCCTGTTGGAAGCACGGCTAAAACATCCTTTTTCGTGGTGAAACAGGAGTTTAAAGTCAAACGTTCTTCTTTTAAAATCAACTTTCGCTCTAAACTATTTAAAACACCGCCTACAGCTAAAGAGAGTTTCGCGTCTGCTGCAGCCATGTTGGATCCGTAAGAAAACTACAAAACTACAAGCTTCCGTCTGCCGAGTAGTACGCGTCATCGTCTTGCCGTCCCTCCCCGTTCTGTGATTGGATCCTAAAACAGGGCTAAGAAACGGCCCTGGTTTCCAGACTGCCTGCAGGTTCGAAATTAAATTCGAGCGTGCAAGGCAGTATGGGTATACCCAGGCTAGTGAAATGCATAAAGTGTGTTAATGTAGCATGAAGTCTGCATAATGCTGGTGTTGTACCTCTTCTTGACAGCATCTAGTTGGTCCTGTAACGAGGCCTTGTGTTGCTCCACTACGTCTTTAAGAGGCACAGTTGGGTGTTCTCCGTGTTCGCCACTCGTACACTCCTGACACATGGCCGTCTCACAAGGCGGACAGTAAAACTCCATGACCTAAGCAACAGGAAAAAGAGATTAAACTTAAATATGGGGTTGAGGTTGAGTTCAACATTTTCTTAGTCATATTTGCAGCGTGGCGGATGGCGGCATGGGTTGGTTCGCCACTTTGTTCCACACTGAAATATCAGCTTTTTGCTTTGATAAAGGAAATTCTCTTTTTATTGAGTTATACCAAGGTTAATATAAACAATGTCATCATTCTTGTGAGGCTTAATAGCATTATCTATCCAAGCCCTCTGTAAAATACAGCTGTAGTAGAAGGTAACAGAATAGAGTTAGAGTAGAGAGAAAAAAAATTCAGGTTTAACCCTTTATCAGGCAAAGAACTATATTTGGTATTTAGAGTCAGGTAATATTTCGAGAAAAAAGTTGCAAATTTACGAGATTTAAAGTGGCAAATCTACAAGAAAAAAAGTCGCAGATTTAAGAGATTTTAAATGGCAAATCTGCGCAAAAAAAAGTTGCAGATTTACAAGAAAAAAAGTGAAAAAAAAGCAACTTTTTTTCTCCTAGATTCACCACTTTAACCCTTAATAGGGCACTCATTGAAATACTTGCAAATTCCAAATTTCAACCCTAGAGAATATTGGAGGATATTACATACAGCCAGAATGTGTAAAAATGTGCAGATTTCTTAGATTTAAAGTGGTGAATCTGGGAGAAAAAAAGTAGCTTTTTTCCCACTTTTTTCTCGTAAATCTGAGACTTTTTTCACACAGATTTGCCACTTTAAATCTCTTAAATCTGCAACTTTTTTTCTTGTAGATTTGCCACTTTAATCTAGTAAATTTGCAACTTTTTTCTCGAAATATTACCTGAAGTTACAAAATATAGTTCTTTGCCTGATAAAGTAAATTTTTTATGCTGATACTTTTGTACTTTTACTTAAAAGTCCTGCATTCAAAACTTACTTACTTGTGATGGAGTAAATTTGCCGTGTATTATTAGTATTTTTAAGTAAGGGATCTGAATACTTTTATAATCAACTTTAGTCCTAGAAGATAGATAACATTTGATGTTTTACTGCATAAACAACAGCTGAATGTTCAGATGTGGAGGTTAATGGATCTGAACTTCACAAGACACAGAGAGAGAGATGATTGAATGAAAAGTGAGAAGCCGTCAGACAGCCTGGCGGTGTGTGTGTCTCTTACGTTGCCTCCATGGTTGGGGCAGGAGAGCAGTTGGCCCGTGGCCACGGTGGTGATGTTGTTGAGAGCGGCGGCCTCCTGGCTGCAGCTGTCCGGCGCCCGCTGCAGCACGTCCATCAGGTTGGTGATGAAGAAGTTATTCTGCAATGCCGCCACACCCTTCTCCGGCAGGATCGAGGTCTGGCGGCACACGGGGCACGACAGTGTGAGGCTGTGGGCCGGGATGTAATTCTGCAGGCACCTGGAGGAGGAGGAGGAGACCGGCGGGATATTAGAGCAGTAGTTCTCAACCTTTTTGAGTCGCGACCCCCAATTTAACATGCATGTTGTCCGCAACCCCCGCTCACTGAACAGAATCTCACAAGCACAGTTCAGATCACCCAAAAAAGAAACAAAATGACCAAAAACGACACAAATTGACCACAAAATTATCAAAAAAGACACAAAATGACCAAAAAGACACAAAATGACCAAAAAGACACAAAATGACCAAAAAAGACACAAAATGACCCAAAAAAGACACAAAATGACCCAAAAAAGACACAAAATGACTAAAAAAAGACACAAAATGACCAAAAAAAGAAACAAAATGACCAAAAAAAGAAACAAAATGACCACAAAAAGAAACAAAATGACCACAAAATGATCAAAAAAAGACACAAAAAAAAGACACAAAATGACAAAAAAAAATACATTAAGTGACCAAAAAGACTAAAACACATTAACACATGAACACTTTAACACAGTGGAGACAGAGCTGACTTCCAAAATGATTTGGCGACTCCCAGAAATCATCTCGCGACCCCAAGGTTGAGAATAGCTGTATTAGAGAGTGGGAGCTTCCTGTGAAATGTTATGTAAAAAGAAAGTGTCTGGATAAAGGTGTGGGTGGCTGCATTGAGAAGCCATTAAACAGACCCATAGGATTCAGCTCTACTGTATAACCAAAGTGATTATCTACAGTAGATTTGCACTTATTACTCACTATAGCAAGGTTTTTCTGTCATTCAGTGGCGGTTCTAGACCAGTTTTACTGTGGGGGCCAAGGAGGGGCCAGGGTTTAACCCTTTATCAGGCAATAACTATTTGGTAACTTCAGGTAATATATAGAGAAAAAAGTTGCACATTTTCTAGATTAAAGTGGCAAATCTACAAGAAAAAAAGTCGCAGATTTAAGAGATTTAAAGTGGCAAATCTGTGTGAAAAAAGTTGCTGATTTACAAGAAAAAAGTGGGAAAAAGCAACTTTTTTCTCCCAGATTCACCACTTTAAATCTCATAAATCTGCACATTTTTTTCTCGTAGATTTGCCACTTTAATCTCGTAAACTTTTTTCTCAAAATATTATTTCATATGTTATGTTTTTTTTTTTTACACATTCTGGCAGTATGTAATATCCTCCAATATTCTCTAGGGTTGAAGTTTGGAATTTGCAAGTATTTCAATGAGAGCCCTATGAAGGGTTAATCAGAGGGGCACATTAAAAAACAGTAAAGATTATATTTAAGCATTCAAAACCTTTATTTTGCCTTATTTAAAAATCTAATTTAAGTGTATTTGGAAGATACAAATACATTGATTGAAACAATGAGACTTACCAACAAGAACAGTTATTTTTGTACGACAATGATATTTCTCATCTTTGTGCACAATTACTTTTTTTGTTGTTGTAATATACACAAGCTTTTATTGCTTTTATTTAACTACACAATGTACACATTTTGGGTTCGTTTTGTGTACAATGCGATATTGTTTGAAGAAAAAATAGGTAAGAATTGTTCCGTCATTCATCTTTTTAAATTGACCATTTTATTATTAATTTGACACAGGGGCCCCTCATTATTGTCATTATATTGTCATTATTGATCATTCAAGTCTCTTTCTGAAGAGAGATCTGGTCAGAATTACAAAAACTAAACAAAAAAAAATAATTCAACAAAAATATTAAAAAGTAGAATGTTCCAGTTCATTATCAGCTTTTTAACCTGTAAAGTGGATGAACACTAGTGAAAACGTTGCCTTCGATGCCATCTAGTGGTTGAAATCTTTACATGCCAAAAGTCATTTATTGAGGTGCTTGTACTTTAATTTGTATTACCATTTTCTACTACTGTATACTTCTCGTGCACTACATTTATTGAATAACTTAACTAGTAGTTAGAGTGCAGATTGAGATTATTAATAAAAATATATCACCAACAAATTCATAATAATAATAATAATAATAATACTGATTTAGATCAAACTTTACAAGGAAAATTCACAAGTTACCCAGCAGATAAAGTATACAAAATAACTTCACCTTTACCAGCTTCAATATTAAAGTGATGAACACATTAATGCAGTAATAACTATAATCCAATATTATAATATAAATAATTACAAATCAGATGGTACAGGATGAAGAAGAACCATTTGGGGGTAAATTCCGACAGAAAATTATCTCAGAAATAAAAAGTGCTGAAAATTGACTTTTGAGACAGAGAGGACAGTTTTAGGCTCTTAGCGCCCTGTGCTCTAATACAGATGACACATATGTATATACATATATATATGCGTGTATGTATGCAATATTTGTACAATATTTTGAGATCATAAACCATGTTGAGTTTGGTTTCGACACATGTATGTACACAGGTATGAGGGAAGCAGCCCAAGAATACATTTATAGATAAAAACTAACCAATGAGAGAGCCTGCCAACATACAAAGACGGCATTTCAGTCGTGGCATACAGAGTACAATGATGTGTGCAAATTCCCAAGCCAGTAATGAAACGCGGAGCACAATCATAAACACAGTCCAACTTCTTAAGGCTCTGATGAGTTGCATTCATAAAAAGCAGATCACTGTAATCCAGTAGAGGCAAAAACGTTGCAGAAATCAAATTTTTCCTTGACTGATCGAAGCAAGATTAGTTTCTGAAAAATAAACCTAATTTTAGTTTCAGTTTTGTCACAAGGCTTTCAATATGGGGTTGAAATGACTTTAAAATTATGCTTCTGATCAATAGTAATCCCTAAATATTTATAAGCCGTGACATTTTCAATTTCATCACCTTGTACTGTCGTTATCTTTGGCAAATTGGATATCAAGTCTTTACCATTTGAGAAGATCATAAGTTTTGATTTCTCCGCATTCAATACAAACTTGAGTTCAGCTAGATGGGATTGGACCACATCAAAAGCAGACTGCAGGTATTGAAGGGTCTGAACAATAAATGACTGAATCATCTGCATAAAAATGTAATGAGCTCAATAAACCTAATGTAGAGACACATTACATCAGTGACCCGTGTGGTCACAAATGCATGGACCACACTGAGCTTTATGTTGGATGTGGTCAGAAATGCATTACAGTAGAGGAAGCTTCAGGTCAGTGCAATAATGCCTTTCTGACATGAAGGATTTAGCATTATATTATATTTTAAACATTCCTTTAGGTGCTCTATGATCTCTTTTCTCCAATATCTGTAAAAATGCACTCTTACGAAAACAAACACAAAAAGATATGTTAATAATACATTTCAAATAGCAGAAATGTATGTATGTGTGTGTATATATATATATATATATATATATATATATATATATATATATATATATACACACACATGTCTTTTTTTATTATTCTTTATTCTGTCTTCTATATCTATGTGTCTGTATCTTGAGCTGCTGTGACAACTAAATGTCCCCACTGCG
This sequence comes from Centropristis striata, assembly GCF_030273125.1. NCBI lineage: Eukaryota > Metazoa > Chordata > Actinopteri > Perciformes > Serranidae > Centropristis > Centropristis striata. The sequence continues at coordinate 43,461,589 of NC_081517.1, read as the reverse complement.
GGATAAATAAAGCCATATTATCTCATCTTATAAATGATGGTTAAACATAGTTTTAGGTAGCTGTTAGCTGGCAGATAAGAAAAAGTCCAGGATGGAAAAAGATGCACAGATGCTTTAAAATTGTAACTTTAACTGAAATACTTAAACATCACACAGTGCACAAAGCTCAACAATAAATAAATACATTTACATTAAATCAAGAGATGATTTTCATTGCATTTTCCTTTTCTCCTCTTGCCACTCAAGAAAGGTTTACTCATACCACAGACGTGGATGTATGAGATATATACACAAGAACATAAATAGCAATATTGTTCAATCTTACAGCTTTATTGACTCTCCAGAAGCAACCGGAGTAAAACGGACGGACAGGCACCGTTCACAGTTTCTCTTTTGTGTCGGAAACAAAGACTGGCTGTCACAGAGGACGGCACCAACACACCCAGTCAGCAGCAGAGAAGCATGTCATGTGAAACAATACTCACATTTACAAAATGACGACACTGTTGAGAAAGTTATATTACTGCACTTTGTCATGCAGCATCTCTTTCTTGCAGAAAACACGCACAGTTGCACTTCCACTCTTCGTTTGCACATTTAAACCTAACTCACATGCTTTCCTCTGTTGTATGCAACAGGGTAACGCTTTACAATAAGGTCCTTAATAACCATTAATTAACAATTAATAAGGCATTGTTCTCGCTTTAGATCCGGTAGTTGCAAAAAGCATAGTTAACTTATAATAGATGAGCAATAAAGTATATTTTAATATCGATAAGCAAACAAAATAACATTAATAAAGGCACGGCAAAGACATAATGGGTGGGTCATGGGTGTTTGTAATGCCATTATTAACACTTATATAAGCTTATAAACACACAATAATGTTAATAAGCATCTTGTAAGGACTTACAAGGGTCTTATTACCAAGGTTATAATAGTTTTGGATTTTTTTAGTTTTAGTTTTAATTTCGTTGTGTCTTGTTTTCAAATTCAGTTAGTTTTAGTTAGTTTTTAGAGTGAGTTTGCTAGTTTTAGTTTAGTTTTTATTTTTTGAAAATGCTTAGTTTTAGTTTAGTTTTTATTAGTTTTAGTGTTAGTTTTAGTTTTTTAGTAATGGGTATGTGCCTTCATTTCCTTTGGTTTATCCATCTCAGCCTCAATAAGGTTATTAACTCTTACAGTTCGGGGTGTTTTGTATTTTCAGTCTCAGTAAACATATTCACCATGTGTTCCTGCATGTTGAAACAGAAAAACACTGAATTATGTATGAAAAAAGTTGACAAAGACGAAAACGAAGGACATTTTCACTATAATTTTAGTTAGTTTTAGTTAGTTTTGTAACCACACAATACAGTTTCAGTCAGTTATCGTTTTTTAAAAAACTCTTGTTTTAATTTTTATTTCAGTTAACGAAAATGTTTTTTCAATTTTAGTTTTCGTTATTTTGTTAGTTTTCGTTAACTATAATAACCTTGCTTATTACTTGTTAATTAATGGTTATTACAAGGACCTTAATATAAAGCGTTACCAAAACCTCAAATAACACTTATCACCATCATCACCAGAGGGATATGTCTAAATACTGGAAATCCACTCTGATTCTAATTAATGGTTATTACAAGGACCTTAATATAAAGCGTTACCTGCAACAGTTACAAGTTAAAAACATTTAATCTCAGCTTTAAAACACCATGATGGCTCCACTCACCTCTCACAGAAGGTGTGTAGGCAGGGCAGTACTTTGGGGTTCTCGTAGCGGTCCAGACATATGCTGCAGATCAAGAACTGCTTGTCAATCTGGCGGACCACGGGGCTGGGAATAGTGGAGCCTTCACTGGCCATCCTAAAACTCTGACATAGGAGTCCCTCTTCCTCTTACCCTGCACCCTGCAGAGAGACACAGAGGGAGGATGAGACAGGCAGAAGGACACAGCGTGTGATCAAACAGGACAGTGACGGCCCAAAAAGGCGAGTGGAAACCTGTGGGTTGTAAAGATCAAAGTTGAAAGCAAAATGTTTTCTTCCTTCCATCCATCACACTGAGAGAGGAAATACCCAACACACAAACACACAAACCAACCAGCTCATGTGGCTTCAGGCTTTAACCCTAAAAATATAAAAACACTAAATATTGAAACCGTAATTGTAAACATGCCTTCAAATCACAAGGTTACCAATACTAAACCAACCACGAGAGGACTTTCATTTGGCTCAGTGGAATAAACTTAATAATCACTCTCATCATTGAGTCAGTGGCCCTTAAACAACATTAATAAGATGAATAAGCTGAAGGTCAAACTAATTTTATACATACACATGATAGTATGTATAAAAACATGCATACATGGGCAAAATAAAATTATATATATATATATATATATATATATATATATATATATATATATATATATATATATATATATATATTCAATTCAATTGGCTTTATTGGCATGACGTAACACTGTACATATTGCCAAAGCAAGCGTCAGAAAAAAAAAAGATAACAGTAAGGAAAGCAATATTTACAATAAATTATTATAATTCTATTATTCATTTTAAAAGAAAAGAAAAAACTAATAACAATAAAAGAAAGCAATATTTACAATCATTGAATTACAATCAATCTATCATTCATACAATCTAACCGTCCCAGCAAAGAAGAAGAAAAAATAAAAATAAAATAAAATAAAACAAAATAAAATAAAATACAATAAAAACAAGCTCTGTGACTCTTCCCCGAGGAGGAGCGGCAGTTTTTCCTCATCTGACCATTTAAAAAAATATTTTTTGACAGATTCAAATTTTTGGAAATATGTTTCTCTAATTACTTTATATTTTTGACATTTGGTGAGGAAGTGTAGCTCTGTCTCATACATAGTACTATGCAAAAGCCTGTTTTGATTACTGATGCTTTTATTTTGAAAGGATGAAAAGAGACTTGATCCTGTCGATCGTTAAACTAACTCAACTGAGATTATACTGTAAAAATAACGTCAAGGAGTTCGATGTTTTATGTTTTATGTTCATGAGGTCTGATACAGTAAGCTAGTTTTGCTCAAATTAATACTCTTGTATTTCTGTGTGTTTTATTATTGTTATTGCAACTTTCAGTTTGCAAACTGTAGCTTTATCCAACTCTCCAACGTGTTTCAGTTCAGTGAGTACTGATACGCAGTCAGAGATAAAATTACAAAATACACAGATCAAATAAAAATTCCAAGGGATCGACCGAATTCTTAACGACCATTAATCCTTCATCGATTAATTATTTCCATCCCTAATTTGCAGTACTTGTCGCTCTAATAGCTAAGCAGAAAGTTTTTTAAGTTGCTGTTCTGGAGCTTTCTATCAAATCAAACATCTTCCTTAGCTGACATGTAAATGTACATTCCTCTGAGAGCTTTAAGGACTTTGAGTGTAAATAGAGGCTGATATTTTGTCCAGCATGTACAAAGATGAAGCTGGTTGATAGAGAATGCAGTCAAACAGTTGCTTCCAACCTTTTTGGCTCATAAAACCCAAGGAAATGTCTACACTTATTAAAAGAAAAGGATACAGTGAGCACATACACTCAGCCTGGCTACCAATGAAAACTGGCCTGGAGCCCAACAAGCATTTCCCCTATAGATCATTATTATAAAAGAGACATGTCACTTCCAACTGTAAAGAAGGTCAATTCTTTGAATTTTTAATCCAGGGAGGTTTGCATCTGTAAATTGTTCCCAAAGTCCAAAAAAAGCACATGCACTGCAAAAAAGCCAACTTGTATTTTTTGGCCTAAAACAGTGATTTAATTTGGTAAAACTAATGCTAAAAATGACTGACATTTAGGGCAATAATGAAGCCAGTTGTCTTCTCAAAAACAAGTTTGTGAGTTGTTGTTACTTATATCTTTAAGTTGGGGTTCACAACAAGGGACAATAGTTCTGATAACTCTTATTTCTTTGTTGTGAAATTTGGTCATTAGCGAAAATTAGCAGCTAACTGATGCTAGCGGCTAACTGATGCTAGAGGCTAACTGATGCTAGCGGCTAACTGATGCTAGCGGCTAACTGACGCTAGCGGCTAACTGATGCTAGCGGCGCTGCTTGTTACAGCTACAAGAGTAGCCATTAGCATATCAATGCTAACTCAAAATTGTGGTCACAACATTAGCTGACATTTCATTCGCTAATGACCGAATTTCACAACAAAGAAATAAGAGTTATCAGAACTATTGTCCCTTGTTGTGAACCCCAACTTAAAGATATCAGTAACAACAACTCACCAACTTGTTTTTGAGCAGACAACTGGCTTCATTTGCTGAGCTAACTTACATTATTGCCCTAAATGTCAATAATTTATATTTCCAAGTTTTACCAAATTAAATCACTGTTTTAGGCCAAAAAATACAAGTTGGCTTTTTTGCAGTTTGATAAAAAAGGTAAAACTTTCAAACATGAGAAGAGAAACTTTAACTTTAAGATAGAGTTTCTTTCTTTCCTCTCGACCTCCATGTTGAGAAGCAGCACAGCAGCAGAAACTCAGAGCTGCTGCCGCCCAATGTTTGTCATAAAAAGCACTTTGAGTGATAAATATTTGATTATAAAGTGGAAGCAAGGCACTCCGTGTTCAGCACTCAGCATCAGAGAGAGAGAGAGACTCAGAACACTTACAAAACAAAAATAAACTATAACTCATATTTACAGTGATTTAAATAGTGAACTCTCCAGTTTTATCTGAAACATCCGTTTACTGCTTCCTCTCTTTTACCGTCTGACTTCTCTGTAACGTTATCCGGCTGCTAACTTGGACACAGAAAGTGTGTCAGGGCTTTTATTGTCTCTTCACATTCAAGACCGGCACAGAAACAGGCCACCTCTGCTGCTGAGAGGAAACCCTTGGGGAATGTGCTTCTTTCTATGGTGCACGCTCTCCTTCTTCTCCTCCGTTTTCTCTTAATCTCTCTCTCTGATACGAGCTTCTGCACAGCTCCTAACTACAATGTGGTGTGTCCGGTAAGCCTGTAAACGGAGCAGCGGTGGATAAAATGACTGTTATAATGAAGCTGTCATGTCGTCAGTAGGTTATTACTGAAATTTGCAATATGTTGCATGGCTGGTATAATGCGTTAGCTGTCAGATGACAAATAGTTACGTGTTGAGCAGCTTAGTTCAGCTTCATAAAGCTTGTAATTGAAAGAGAAAAAGTGCAGAATAATCACTTAAAGGAAACCTCAACTAAATGTTCACAATCTAGTCAAATGTTTAACCAGCCCAGAAGATAAAACCTCATTCATAAAAAGGGTTTGAATGACAATATATATATATACACTGTATGCCAGCACAGGCATGCACAAACAAACAAACACAAAAAGCTCAAGTCTTAAGGCTGTGTGTTAATAACTTACCGGCTCCAGAGCCCAGATTAAGCAGATTAACAGAGCATCAAATATGGCACAGATTATAAAAAGTAGAATTCCTAAATCCTGCAGACGGACAGCCACAACAGAAGCAGCCCTGTGCTGACGGTGCACAAGGTCGCAGCAGCCTCACAACGCTCCACTCTTACATAATCAGATCCGCACCAGCTAAGCGGAATAATTCTTGCTGGATGGAGCTGTCATCGTAACGGCAGCGGAGGGAACACATGAAAAAGGCAAACATTACCGGAGGACTGAGAAGTGTGACCTTTTTTTGGCATGTCATGACTGCCTGAGCTAATAGTTACAATCACACAAAAATTATAGACGGAAGAAATTATTCCAAATGTTTGTCTGTTAACATTACTAAGAGTATGACTCACAGAGCTGCATCTATAGGCCGATCAACAGGCGTCATCCACTCCAGAACACAGTCAGAAACACTGAAACACGCGCTACAATCCCTCTGAACCTGCTGTCATGTCAGCTCTGATGATGCTTCCCTCCAGGTAGCAGCCAGACAGGAGCCGACGGGGAGTGTGTGTGTGTGTGTGTGTGTGCTCCTCTGTGTGTTTATGGGTGTGTGCACATGAAGCCAAGTTGAGGAGGAGCGATTTAGCTAGATTGTATTTCAGTTTTTGCATCATCTCTCCCCTCCCTCCTGCTCTTTTTTTACGCTCCCTCACCACTTCCTCTCCTCCCATCACTTCCATTCTTGGCTCAGTTTGTCTCATCCATTCATCTCCCTCCTACCTCTCTCTCTCTCTCTTTCTCTCTCTCTCTCAGTAAATGCTGGCTCACTGCAGTGCAGCGAGCGTGTGCAGCATTAGGAGTGTGTGAGCGACTACTGGCTGACGGATGGTGATCTAACAAATGAAAAAAAGGGACAGCAGTTATGAGTCCCCTCCTCAGCCAATAGAGTTAAAGCCAAAGGGATCTTTCTGAGTGCATGTGTGTGTGCGGGTCTATGTGTGTGTGTGTGTGTGTGTGTGTGTGTGTGTGTGTGTGGGGGCGTGTGCATGCTGCTGACTCACGGTACATGCAGAGCATACAGAGCTAAAAGGCAGGGGACAGGAAGTCAGAGGCAAAATATTGAAGATGAAAGAAAATCATTACGAATAAGAGAATAAAAGTGAAGATGTGAGCAAACTGCCTCAAATCTGCCAAATGCACTATTATATGTGCATGAACACATTTCTTCATACAGTATGACCCCGCCCCCATGACATAGCATGAGTGGGTCAAGTCTTAACGTCACAGTGTGTTGTTATTCCCTAAAGATAGAGATGAAGGTCTCATGCAATTTCAGGAGCATGGAGCTAAATCACTGCACTTCTGTCGGTGCGATTAGTTAAAATCTATAGAGAATAAATCACCTGAACTATGAAACAAAAGCTTTAACCTTCAGACAGTAAAACACTGACCCTCTGAATGATGACACAGCTGTATATTTTTGCTTAATGCCAGCACATAATGCACGTGTGTGTGCAGAAGAGAGAAAAGGAAGGGGAGTGTGTGTGTGTGTGTGTGTGTGTGTGTGTGTGTGTGTGTGTGTGTCAACAAACTGCTCAGCTCAACATACAGGAAAATTAGTCCTGTATGCTAATGTGTGGCTTCAGGCTGGCCAGGTGTGCTCAATGACTGCTGTAAAATAAACCCTAAAGAAAACATGAAAGCTGTGTGTATATAATATATATATATATATATATATATATATATATAGTGCTTGACAAATTTATTAGAGCACAGGTTTGTGCAACAGCTGTCCTGAATTAACAGCATAGTAATGACCAAAATCATTGTTTATGTGTCTGTAATGGTTAATACACCAGTATGTACACTGAAAAAAAGCCAACTTGTATTTTTTGGCCTAAAACAGTGATTTAAGTTGGTAAAACTTGGAAATATAAATTACTGACATTTAGGGCAATAATGTAAGTTAGCACAACAAAGGAAGCCAGTTGTCTGCTCAAAAACAAGTTGGTGAGTTGTTGTTACTTATATCTTTAAGTTGGGGTTCACAACAAGGGACAATAGTTCTGATAACTCTTATTTCTTTGTTGTGAAATTCGGTCATTAGCGAAAGCTAGCGGCTAACTGATGCTAGTGGCTAACTGATGCTAGCGGCGCTGCTTGTTACAGCTACAAGAGTAGCCATTAGCGTATCAATGCTAACTCAACATTGTGGTCTCAACATTAGCTGACATTTCATAGCGGCGTTACAATCGTGCCAATTCAGCACATTGCAGAAGTTAGCAGAAGTAAGGATTAAAAGTTATTACAATGTAAAATTATAAATTAGTACAATTTACAGTTGAGTTGACAAAAATCTGAATTCAGAGTTGAGCAAACTCAAAAACAAAACTTAAAATATGTAGTTTAATTGTCCAACGTAAATTTGTTGTCGAAGTTTGTTGCCTTGAAATTTTGAGTTCACCCAACTTTTCTTGTTTTGCAGTGTAGAAGCTCTTTACCTGAAATATTTTAAAGGCTAAAATATAATTATTATTGTTATCCATGAATATTCAAATTTACTGTTTTGCAAAAAAAACTGTAAAAATAGTAAAGCACATGATTATTTCTTGATTAAGATGTTAAATTGCAGTTATCTACGCATTCCTGAACAGAAAAATTAGTTTCAGTGGTTGAATGTTATGCTTGACCAGTGAGTTGGCTCAAATTTGGGCATAAAAAAAAGTTAATTCAGTTTCTTATTTGCCAATTAAATAACAATAACATTTTAGTTTTAGACAAGCTTTTGAAAGATTTCTAAAATATTTATGTTTCATCGTTTTCATGACAGAGCACTGTATATTCATCCATTTTAGATTAATAAAATCTTACCAATTCCCATCACTATGTTCGAGCTAATGGAATTTTATACAGCATGAATCAAATACTGTAAATTTAGCTGGATGTACACTGTAAAAAAAGATAAACAATAGCTACTCAATAAAATTGAGGCAACAGATTGCACACAATATTATTAATTAAATCTAACTACGTTACAAGTTGAGTTAATAACAACTTAACAGGAAGTGACTGTCAATTAAAAGATTATATTTAATGTGGTCAAAATAAGTAGATTCTATCTCAAACATTTTTATATTAAAGTTACTTAAAATGTACTTTATATTTAATACATTTTATCAAATATATTAAGTAAAATGAAATGACTACAGAATAATTTATTACAGTGAATATTTAATATTTTTACATTTATGAGAAGAAAATCTCAAATTAACGGTATAAAAAGTTAAATATGTGAGAAAAAAATCTCAAATTTGTGACCAAAAAATCTCACATAAATGGTAAAAAAGTTGACGAGATTAAAGTGGCAAATCTATGAGAGAAAAAAAGCGGATTTATGAGATTTAAAGTGGTGAATAAAGTGAAATAAGTAGATTCTATCTTAAACATTTTTATATTAAAGTTACTTAAACAACTGCCTCAAAACCAAGGACGCATTTATATTTAATACATTTTATCAAATATATTAAGTAAAATGAAATGACTACAGAATAATTTATTACAGTGAATATTTAATATTTTTAAATTTGTGAGAAAAAAATCTCAAATTAACGGTAAAAAAAAAAAAAGTTTCAAATTAGTGAAAAAAAAAAAATCTTAAATTTGTGACCAAAAAATCTCAAATAAATGTTAAAAAAGTTGACGAGATTAAAGTGGCAAATCTACGAGAGAAAAAATTCGCAGATTTATGAGATTTAAAGTGGTGAATAAAGTGAAATAAGTAGATTCTATCTCAAACATTTTTATATTAAAGTTACTTAAACAACTGCCTCAAAACCAAGAACGCATTTATATTTAATACATTTTTTATCAAATATATTAAGTAAAATGAAATGACTACAGAATCATGTATTACAGTGTATGGAAACATCCATATCTAAAAAAAGGGGGAGTTCTCAAACGTGTGTTGTTGTTTTTTCTCATTTCTAACTTTCCATTAAAAAAAAAGTCACCTGGGTTGGTCCTGACTGAGCCCTTTCACACATTTCATTTTGCCTGGCAGCTCTGAAGCTGTTGCAGTGATCTCATCTCAGCCTCTGCCAGACTCAGTGAGTCATTCAGACGAGTGGGAAACAGGACGAGAGAAACTCATGCAACTCGGGAGGAAAGATGAAAACTCAATGGCCAAAATCAACAGTCATCTCTGTGTGTGTTTGGAGCATAAAACATTCAGATGCAAATCAGTTTCTTAAGCATCAACTTGGATTCATTGCTCTGACGGATAAGTCCGAGAGTAGAAAGATAAAGATTATCACTGTTGTTTTTGGCCTTTTATGGGATTTGTCATCCCGTAGGCTTTGAAGGTACAAAAACAAAGTCATTGCTTCAAAGCCCACAGGGCGCTCTACAGGATGCCTTTAATGAGAGGTGACTGAGGCCGCCTTCCATTTTAATAATGCAAACTTTGTTCCTCACATCCACCAGCTCAGTGACATCAACACACTTCTTCGGCACTTTGTTGAGGATTTGTCAAAGGTACAGTCTGCAATCAATATCAATAGATACAAAACCGATATAAATCAAAACGCAGGACTGGAACCTGCTTTGACTTCCAAATTGAAGTTTGATACTGACACTACTAGCACGTTTTAATTACTTCAACAGTGTTTATGTAACAGAGAATGCATTTAACAAACATTAACCAATGTAGCTGTCTGTGAAGCTATACTCAGGCACAGCTAAACGCTAACACCAGCATGCAAGCATGTTAAAAGTGACAACATTGCATATTAGTAAATTACACCTGCAATGTTGTGATTTTTAGCATGTTAGCATGTTAATATGCTATGTTAACATGCTAAAATGCTTAGAATTACAATATTGCATGTATAATTAAGCATATTAATATGCTAAAATGCTAATACTTACAACATTGCAGGTGTGATTTCCTATGTTTACATGCGAAAAATTACAATATTGCAGGTATAATTTAGTATGTTAATATATTAACATGCTAAAAATCACAACATTGCATGGTAATTTAGCAAGTTAACATGCTAACATGGTAAAAATCACAACATTACAGTTATAATTTTTTATGTTAACATGCCGAAATGCTAGAAATTACAACATTGCAGTTATAATGTAAAATGCTAACATGCTAGCATGCTAAAAATCCCAACATTGCAGGTATAATCTAGCATGCTAGCATGCTAACATTTGACAATTAGCTGACGATGATGGCGGTTTTATTAGTAAATCTTGACCTGATGATGGGGCTCCAAGAAGTTTCACCAAACTCATTAAAATTTATCCTGAAGGGATATATATATATATATATATATATAAATAAAAGGCGTGGCAGTGCATCCAATAGCTGTGGAGATGCTTCACTCCAAACTACAAATGTGAACCTTCTGGTGCTGGAGAGAGTGTCAGAGGATCAACAAAGTAATAAAGTAATAGGGGTGTAACCTCCAGGGACCATGAATGTCTACCAGGAAAATCTCCTAATCCATCCAGTGAGACAAGGACCAAAGCCATTCAGAGCATGACTAAAAACTAAAGGCTGGGGGTTTATGTCTGCTTACATTTCCACCAGAAGGATCATTACATCACTGGAAGGCCTGAAAGCATCATGAACAGCTCAGGGGCACAAACACATTAACACGAACTGAAGAGGACACACACAACTTAACCTGTTTTGTTGCCAAACAAGACTACCTTAAAGGAAAAAACAGCATTTCCAATTGACTTTGTCGCTGTAATAGAAAAAACAACATCATCTGCAGCTCTCTCAAATCATCCTCCAACACAGAACAAACAACTTTAACCAACATTAACTGCATGTAGAGGATCCAGCTAATTTCCACTCACCAGTATGAAGAGGAAATAGTTGTTTTAGTGTGATTTTAGGTTTACACAGTGTTTACACGGGGTCTTATATGTTACTCTGGGTCTCCCTCTGGTGTCCATCCCACAGCTCTTTCCAGAGCTCTGACCTCAGCTGTTTTCACCACCTCTCTGTTTCTAGACACACATAATACCATGTCACCCTGAACAACAATGACACGTCAACGTTACAACAACAGGAACATCAGGAATGTAAACAACCAGAACGAGAACAAATAGGTGCATCTGTTACACACACTGCAAAAAAGCCAACTTGTATTTGTGATTTAGTTTGGTAAAACTTGGAAATATAAATTATTGACATTTAGGGCAATAATGTAAGTTAGCACAACAAAGGAAGCCAGTTGTCTGCTCAAAAACAAGTTGGTGAGTTGTTGTTACTTATATCTTTAAGTTGGGTTTCAAAACAAGGGACAATAGTTCTGCTAACTCTTATTTCTTTGTTGTGAAATTCGGTCATTAGCGAAAGCTAGCGGCTAACCGATGCTAGCGGCTAACTGATGCTAGCGGCTAACCGATGCTAGCGGCTAACTGATGCTAGCAGCACTGCTTGTTACAGCTACAAGAGTAGCCATTAGCGTATCAATGCTAACTCAAAATTGTGGTCGCAACATTAGCTGACATTTCATAGCGGCGTTACAATCGTGCCAGAGAAATTCAGAGTTGAGCAAACTCAAAAACAAAACTTAAAATATTTAGTTTAATTGTCCAACTTAAAATTTTATCGAAGTTTGTTGCCTTGAAATTTTGAGTTCACCCAACTTTTCTTTTTTTGCAGTGCTGCTGCAGAGATCAGCTTGTTGTCTCACTTCATCTGAACATTATCCAATGTTTTATAATGTTTTATGATGTAAGGTTCATTAGTTTGTTGGGTCAGAAGTCCTAGAGTCCAGTGACCGGACACATTCATGTTGGTGTCACAGGACAGTTTATTGCTGCTCCTTTCATGCACTGCCACTTTGTTTTACATCAGCAATATTTTAATAGGGTACAATGTTTAGTGATTGCAGTTTTACAAACACTTTACAAACAAATGTTTTGTTCTCCTTTGCACAAGTGTGGAATAAAGAGGAATATTTCCAGGCTGAAGACAATGTAAAAATTCAAATTAATTCAAATTAAGACTGGTGCACTTTGGCTTTTTAAGACACCTGCTTATTGATGTTTGGAGAGAAAATACTTACAGCTCCCTTGTCAGTGAGTTTCATAACAAGCAAATAAGGAAAATGTGCAGCATTTAGAAAACATGTTGTGAAGAAATTTTATAAAGATTTTTCTTCATTTGCTTGCACAGTGTCAATCTGCATGTGTTTTCTTAATGTGCACTGCACTGAACTCTTTGGGGACATTGTAGATTAATCTAGTGCAGCATAAAGACTGAAAGCAAGACTGAAAGAGAGACAGCTGGTCTGGCTGTAAGGTACAAGTGTTTGCTTACTATCAGCTCTAAAGTTCACTAATAAAACAAATGTTTAATCTGTAGACAAGCAGGAATGAAAACTACTAGTCAAAGCCTGTACTTTAATGTACTGAAATACACTACACTGCAAAAAAGCCAACTTGTATGTTTTGGCCTAAAACAGTGATTTAAGTTGGTAAAACTTGGAAATATAAATGATTGACATTTAGGGCAATAATGTAAGTTAGCACAACAAAGGAAGCCAGTTGTCTGCTCAAAAACAAGTTGGTGAGTTGTTGTTACTTATATCTTTAAGTTGGGGTTCAAAACAAGGGACAATAGTTCTGATAACTCTTATTTCTTTGTTGTGAAATGCGGGAAATCGGTGAAATTCGCTCACTAGCGAAAGCTAGCGGCTAACTGATGCTAGCGGCTAACTGATGCTAGCGGCTAACTGATGCTAGCGGCTAACTGACGCTAGCGGTGCAGCTTGTTACAGCTACAAGAGTAGCCATTAGCATATCAATGCTGACTCAAAATTGTGGTCGCAACATTAGCTGACATTTCATAGCGGCGTTACAATCGTGCCAATTCAGCACATTGCAGAAGTTAGCAGAAGTAAGGATTAAAAGTTATTACAATGTAAAATTATAAGTTAGTACAACTTACAGTTGAGTTGACAAAAATCTGAATTCAGAGTTGAGCAAACTCAAAAACAAAACTTAAAATATTTAGTTTAATTATCCAACTTAAAATTTATCGAAGTTTGTTGCCTTGAAATTTTGAGTTCACCCAACTTTTCTTTTTTTGCAGTGTAATTAGCACTATACACAAACTACAGTCGAGGCTGATGGTATTTGGATATAAACCAAAGTATGAGACGTTTTTTTTATTTTAACCTGACCTTGACAAAAAGCTCAGAAAAAAACAACCAACCAACCACTGCTAGAAAACATCTTGCAACCTGAACACATGTACCAAATCGTACGCCAATCTATCCAATAGCTGTGTAGACATTTCAATCAAAATCTCAAATATTAACCTCGGCATTGGCGCTGGAGGGAAAGTCAGGGTATCACCAAATTCATTAAGATGAATCCTCTGGGGACCGTGAATGTCTACAAAATTGAATCTCAATCTGTCTCATAGTTGTTGAAATATTTCAATTTGGCCGTGAGAGCAACTGACTTAAATTATGACATTCATTGCGCTTAAAGCATAGACATAAGTATGCAAACAAGCTTCTCATCTAACAGTCTCATTACATTTTACAAGCTTTGGAGAAAAAGGCTGCACACATGAACAAGTATCAGTTGGTTAACTGCCACTTCATTCTGGGAACACAAGATAAGACTAAGATTACTTTTTAGCCAGGCAACAGCTCTAACATATCCATTAGATAAAATAACTATAATCAATGCTACACTCACTGTGTTGACTCTTCAGACTATGAAACACACTGTATCATCATTGTAACTGTTGTAGTTTTTTGTTTTCAGCAGTTTTTTTTTTTATTGTTTTTTAAATCCTCTCAGCACCTAAAACCAGATGGTCCGTCTATACAGCTTATGTCCATGTTGACCCCAGTAATCGCACCATTTCATCAACAATACTTTAATTCTGAGACTAACTCTGAGACTCCAGATGCTGTAATAATCTAGCAGCAGCGTCCCGGAGCTTTATACAGTTCAGTGTCTCTTCCAGCTTTCAGCTTCAGGGGAATCAGGGGGTTCAAACGCCTTCAATGCAGAGAGCAACACAAGCCCCTCCCCTGATATAGGAACACTCTCATGCTAATCTAAAGCATCCACTGGGGACGGGATGATGAGAGATTACAGCGGCAGAGCACGCCTCCAGTCGCAGCATCTTTGGAAACAACGAATTAAAGTTTAATGCTCAACCTCCAGAAAATACCAGAAGAATAGATTACCCCATAGATATTTTGTGAGTTCCATTTTAGGGTTCTATTTGGGCTGTTTTAAAAAATATATCTATGAATAATAAACTTTTGATGTCTTCTGAGAGGTGTGTACCACAGCTATTCTCAACCTTGGGGTCGGGACCCCAATTGGAGTCGCGAGATGATTTCTGGGGGTCGCCAAATCATTTTGGAAGTCAGCGTGTGTTAATGTGTTTTAGTCTTTTTGGTCACTTAATGTCTTTTTTTGGTCATTTTGTGTGTTTTTTGATTATTTTGTGTCTTTTCTGGTCATTTTGTGTTTTGTTTTTTTAGTCATTTTGTGTCTTTTGGCCATTTTGTGTCTTTTTTTGGTAATTCTTTTTGGTCATTTTGTTTCCTTTTTTTGGTCATTTTGACTTTTTTAGTCATTTTGTGTCTTTTTGGGTAATTTTGTGTCTTTTTTTGTCATTTTGTGTCTTTTTGGGTAATTTTGTTTCTTTTTTGGGTAATTTTGTGTCTTTTTTGGTCATTTTGTGTCTTTTTTTTATCACTTTTTGGTCATTTTGTTTCTTTTTTGTCTGATCTGAACTGTGCGTGAGATTCTGTTCAGTGAGCGGGGGTTGCAGACAACATGCATGTTAAATTGGGGGTCGCGACTCAAAAAGGTTGAGAACTACTGGTGTACCATACCTGAAAAACTGGATTCCCTCCCATTCTTTCAGGTGTCAAATATGTGTTTTTAGAGAAAAAGGCTGTACTCTGAGTGAAACAGGAAGCTGTCACTGTGCTCTATATCTGCCAACCATGTTTTCTGTTGACAGAAGATAAGACGAAGCTCTGTCTGGGTGTCCGGGTGCATTAGCACATGTGCGTAAACCCCTGACCTCTAATTAAGGCCTACAGATGTGCTAGCGTCAGGATGTTGGAGACTGTCCACGCTGCACATCTGTCAACCAGAATTGGATAAAGCCAAAACACTGTGGCTCAGCGGCCAGACAAAATGCACCATGAATGGTTTTAGCTTTGGATTTAGTTGATCCTTAAGCCTTCTGCAAGAGACCTATGCAGGCAAAAAAAAGGTAAAAATCGGTTTAAAAAGCATTTAGATATGTTAAATATAACAATCTACCTATCAGCACCTCTTAAATTTACAAGGTTATCCCTCCATCAATCTGTTATTCCATCATCTGTTTAGTTTCAAATGTCCTAACTTTTGTGTTTAGCTTGGACCTACATGACATTTTTACATTATCTGTAGCCTTAGCAGTCGTTTAGCCAGAAAACAATCAATGTATTATGTTTGACGTCAGAGTTGTTTTCCACTTTGTCGTGGCAGTCATCAAATTGCACCAATTTCCAGTGAAAAAGGTTTCACTGTGCTTTAATTGTACCTCCATCCTGACAACAGCCAGAACACAGTAGCTAGTAAACAGTAAAAAACAGTAAAAGAGTTACCAGTGTTACAACCAGGCAGCAACCTCCAGGTCTGAACAATGATAAAAACTGCAGTTCCTTGAACGGCCACTGGAGGCTGGCTCTAAAAGAGAGTCAATCCCGCATTGACCTCCATGTGAAAATGTCTAACTTTAGTTGTTAATGACAACTGTACAGGGGTTGATTTTGTTAAATAACCAATTTATACATAAATGAATGCATATTTAGCATTGTTGGGACCATCAAGATGTTGATTTTAACCAATAAGAATAAGTTGAAGTCACATCGCTAAGGCTAGAACATCTTCACTGGGGAAAAAAACTCCATTGCGCCGAGTTTGGAAGAGCTGTAAGGAATTGAATGTTCAGTTTTCCGCAAAGTACATTTTGTTTTAAGCCTGTTTTCACATTAGCTAAAATCCGGATTACTAAAGTTTACCATCGATTGTAAATTCACTGTGCTGACCAAGCTAAAATCTAGCATTAGGGTTAGTTCCCTCTTGTTCATATGGTCACTTCTGGCTTAAAAAAAACAAAGACAAATGCTAAACTTGAGGGTACAAAATGGGATTCCACAAACCAAAGGGTGATGTCATGGTTTATATCTGCAGTCTATTAGGGCTGGGCGATATGGCCCTAAAAGAATATCACGATATTGCAGGCTTTTTTTGCGATACCGGTATTTGTGACGATATTAGGAAATACTTAAAAGATAAAAAAATATGATTTCTTTTTGTAGTCTGTATAAATAATTAAAAATCTAAAATGTATCTCTGACTCTTGAGTATGAGCAAATAATAAAAATAACCATTTAGGGGTTCCAGGGGCATATTTTAATGACATTTTGTAAAAGGAGAATAAAGGTTTTTGTATGTTTTATTTAAGACATCTTATTTTGACAGTCTTCTTGTAAATTCTGTGGTGGATTCTCTTAACACACTGTGCTCTTATTTTGAAAGCTGCATGTGTTTAGCGACAGGGAGTAAGTAGCTTTTTGTGATTAAAACAACTTTTAACCACCACATCAAGAAGTAGGAACGTTGCCAATATCATGATATGCATTTTTTTTAACCATAAAAAGAATATACCGACATTATTGTGAACGATATGATATGGCACACCCCTACAGTCTTTGGTTACAGTATGATAACTGCGTCAATTTTTTTTTGCCTAGACAGTTTAATGATGCAGCTGGACGTCATATTTCATCACATTCCAGCTGCTTTTTTAACATTGTTCATTCTTACTAGATACCTGCAGCCTCTCCACACTGATAAATGACAGACTTGGAAACACTTTGCATCATATCAACTTTTTCTCAACACATCTACAGTGCACCTTAGAGATTAGCTGAGGTCACTGAGCATGACAAACAGGAAAAGGAAATGAGAGTAAAGCAAATATCTTCTAGTGAGCAGACCGTACAGCATACACCTGCACAGAAAAGCCACTTCAAGCACATCTGCCGGGAGCAAAACATATTATACTTTACTACAGTTTGTGAACAGCTAAGAGCATGTGAACTAACCTGTATTTCTAGTGTAAGCACACAAGACCTCCAGGGAAATAAATAACCTGACAGTATGCAAGAATCTTTTAATAATGACCTTTTCCTGCGACAGAAGCCAAACGGATGCATACCAACAATTCATGTACTCTGCATGACGACTTTCCCAAAACAACATCAGTTTCCCTCTTCCTTTAAATCATAAATCTTTCCTTTTGTTCGTTCCTTGTGTAATTTTTTCCCCTTTCTATTGCTCACTTTTTCCAAGCCTCTTTTCCATCTTTAAAATCCCAAACATCCCACTTACTTCCACTCCATGGCTGCTCCCCTGTCCTGCTTTCTTCTCTGGGCTGAAAACAAACACTGCTCCCTGTCACCTAATCCTTCTCATCTCTTATATGCTGGAGTTTGTGCAGTGGGCAGAGAGGCCTGAGCTGCTACAATAATCCAAACAGACTGACGGGGAGCCACTGGACGAGCTGAGACGGAGGAGGAGGGTCCCGCCGGCAGTGTAAAGGGAAAGCATCGACCAATCAGGAGGTTTAGAGACGCTGGAGGGGGCGGGGCTTAACGCTTGTGCTGCTCTTTAACCCCAGTGAGGGCAAGAGTCCCAGAGGCATGACGAGCAGAGAGGAGAAACTGATAAGGAGTGACGGAGGATCTGACACAGAGGGAAGAGAAAGGGAAACCGAACCGTCCATGAGGAGCCTAATTATTTAATATGTCCAAGCACTGACCCTGCTACAATAGGCATCTGGCTTTGTATTACATGCAAAATGCGTTTTTCTTTTTTTAAATTAATATGCTGAACCCTGTTGTCATGTGCACAAATTTTATCTACATTTCCAAGAAAGGCTCCAAGTGCATGTGAGCTGCAATGACATCATTTTATGAAGTCATATTTATCAAAGCTAAAACACATGTCTGAGTGTAAAACAAACAGAGTTTTAACATTATTATTCCAAAGAGTTGACATGAGAATTTAAGAGTAACAGCTGGCCAAATCCACAGTAATTGAAACAAGATGATTTCATGACAAATGAGATCCACAATAACCATAAAACAATCCTGTGAATAATGATCACAGCACATGGAAGTTAAAAGAGTGAAACTGCAGTTTAACAAGCATGTTTCTATCTGTCCCGTCTGCCCCGGGGGGACTCGGTGCACTGAATCAAAGCTGGTAAACAACACGGAGATGATGCAACAGAATCATCAGAGACAAGAGAAAGAGAACTACTTTAACCACAAATCCGTAGGATAATCCAAAACACTACTTTTTTGACTCTCTATACTGAGAAATATAAACATGTTTTCTAGAAAAGCCTTTCAGTGAGTCGGTCCAATGATTTGGGCCAGACTGACATATATCAACAACTATTGGATGGATTGACTTTACATTTTTGTGCAGGCATTTATATATATATATGTATATATATATATATATATATATATATATATCAATGTGGTTCCTCCTGTTATAGATGTCTCAAGACTCAAGTTACCAAATATGGTTCTTTGCCTGATAAAGGGTTAATAGTTGTTCTATAGATAAAGAGATTTAGATACCTACAAATCCACAACAACTGAAAAAAAAGGATGCTGATAAAGATACTGTGAAACCTTCAAAAGCTCCCAAACAGCTTCTCTCAACAGGCAAAATAATTATTAAACTCAACAACCATCACTTAAGTCTGACACTGTGGCCTTTGGCAGTAAGTACAATAATGTTTTAATGAGTGTTTGCTGGTCCCAATATCATGTTCTGACACCCATACTGTTACCACATGTTTTAGTGGTTCCACAAAACAAAATCACTCATTCTGTCTTTTTAGGCTGCACACACCCAAACACACACACTCCCCACAATAGGGTTGGCAAAAGTATCGATACTCAAAAAAGTATCGATACTAAAACGTTGTATCCGGATACAATACTCATTTTCAAAAGTATCATGTTATTATTAGCCATTAGCCGCAGCTAGCAATTAAGTAGGACTAGATAAGTTTAACAATATTACAATATAATACACAGCATATAAACAGCATATAAACACAGCATACAACCTCAAAAT
The DNA here is from genome assembly GCF_030273125.1 of Centropristis striata. NCBI lineage: Eukaryota > Metazoa > Chordata > Actinopteri > Perciformes > Serranidae > Centropristis > Centropristis striata. The sequence goes on along the minus strand of NC_081517.1, from coordinate 43,441,989 downwards.
ATTGTTCTAATTGTTATTGTTTATCGTATTTATTTATTTTTTGCACTACCTCAGACCTGAAGCTTGTTATCATAGTTGCAGTTTCTTTTTGCACAGCTGTTTTTATTATAAATATTTAACCTGCACTGTAAACAATTGTCTTGTAAATTAACAGTAAAATACTGGCAGCAGGGTTGCAGCATTCTACTGTTAATTTTACAGTAGAAAAACAAATACTGAATTACAGTAAAATCCTGCATTTCATTGATTTTTACAGTAGACTAAAACACAGTATAGTGCTGAAGCTAGTTGCAATATTGTTGCAGTATACAATGCAGTCATTTTTTAAATAAATATAGCATATTACTGTCTGAAAGTCAATTACTACGTATTAAGTGTTGTCTTCACTGTAACCTCAGTAATTTTAATATACCATATACTGAATGAGTTAGTTAATACAGCCATTTAAATGTGGACAAGAAGAGACTTAGAAAAAATAAATAAAATAATAATACCTACAAATATTTCCCAGGATGCATTGTTTTCTACAGTATAATACCTTATAATACATTTTTAATGGAAAACAGTATATTACTGTCACAATTTGGCTGTTTTCTTACAGCAATCTGTTACAGTGTGCGGTTCTGTTCATTTTTACATGTTGCATTTTTCTTGTTAATAAAAATATTTCTGTTAAATTTTGGGGTCTTTGTTTTTATCCTGGTGGTATCGAAAATGGTAACGAGTATTGAATATTTATATCGAGTATTGGTATCTAGTTGAAAATTTTAGTATCGTGACAACCCTACCCCACAGACAGGAACACACACACACAAACACACTATACCAGTAGTTCTCAACCTTTTTGAGTCGCGACCCCTAATTTAACATGCATGTTGTCTGCGACCCCCGCTCACTGAACAGAATCTCACACGCACAGTTCAGATCACCAAAAAAAGACACAAAATGACTAAAAATACACAAAATGACCAAAAAAAGGAAACAAAATGACCAAAAAAGACACAAAATGACAAAAAAAGACACAAAATTACCAAAAAAATATACAAAATTACCAAAAAAGATACACAAAATGACCAAAAAAAGACATAAAATGACGCAGAAAAGAAACAAAATGACAAAAAAAATACAAAATGACTAAAAAAAAGACACAATTGACCACAAAATGATAAAAAAGACAAAATGACCAAAAAAAAATACACAAAATGACGCAGAAAAGAAACAAAATGACCAAAAAAAATACACAAAATGACGCAGAAAAGAAACAAAATGACCAAAAAAAATACAAAATGACCAAAAAAGGAAACAAAATGACCAAAAAAGACACAAATTGACCACAAAATTACAAAAAAATGACATTGAATGACCAAAAAGACTAAAAAACATTAACACATGAACACTTTAACACAGTGGAGACAGAGCTGACTTCCAAAATGATTTGGCGACCCCCAGAAATCATCTCGCGACCCCAATTGGGGTCCCGACCCCAAGGTTGAGAATAGCTGCACTATATATCACAGACATGGATATGCCCCTAGAGAGTTTCCCCATTTCTTGAAAGCTTTAATCTTATTGGCAGGCCACAAACAATGTTTGTAGTAATTATCCAAATGCATCTGTTTTCCATCTGTACATCCACTCCCACTTAACTGGATTACTTACAGCATGGAGAATGGACACAGAGACACAATGATTCAATTCTCTTTTTACTCTTTTTTATGATGTGACTGCCATTTCTTTACCCACATAAAGGGAAACAATACACCACACAATAACTATTTTTGAGATGATGCATTGTTCCAGAATTTAGTGTGATAAACGATATTATTGGAATTCAAAGACCAATTTATGCCACTGATATAGATATAATAATATCATAATAAAATAGGATGATAATGCAAGTACACCCTTTCAAAAAGCAACAAACTTTTAAATTCTTAAGAATGTTCAAAAACACAAAATGACGCAGAAAAGAAACAAAATGACCCAAAAAAATACAAAATTACTAAAAAAAGACACAATTGACCACAAAATGATAAAAAAAAGACACAAAATTACCAAAAGAGACACTAAATGACCAAAAAAAGACACAAAATTAAAAAAAAGACACAAAATGACCAAAAAAAAGACACAAAATTACCAAAAACGACACAAAATGACCAAAAAAAGACACAAAATGACCAAAGAAGACACAAAATGACCAAAAAAAGACATGAAATGGCCCAAAAAGAAACAAAATGACCCAAAAAAAAGACACAAAATGACCAAAAAAAAGACACAAAATGGCCCAAAAAGAAACAAAATTACAAAAAAAAAGACACAAAATGACCAAAGAAGACACAAAATGACAAAAAAAAAGACAAAAAATTACCAAAAAAAGGCTGACTTCCAAAATGAAAAAAAAATATGAAAATATCCTCAATAAATAAATAAAAAAACAGACCAGAAATGACAAAAAAAAGTGTCTTAGTATTTTTGATGCTAAGGCACTGTGCCCAGGTCTTATAATAGTCAGTTAAACATCATGTTGGCTGATGATGTTGTTGACATTATTAAGTAAACAAACCTGCGTGTAAACACAACAGTTGATATTGAGGTCAGCCAAAATGATCATGGTCATGACCATATATCACACAATAAGTCAATATTGTAATTATTGTCACAGGGCTAATCGTACATACAATTTAGCATGCAACAGAGATAATGCCAGTTTGATCCCTGAGAACATGAATAAAAAGAAAGGCAAAAAACTACAGGAGCTTAATAGAAAAAATAAAATAAATCTTCAAATGTTCCTAAAGTGACTAAATGTGACATGGCTCATAGTGTTATATGCTAAAATACCAAAAACAAGCTGCTCAGGTCAAAGTTCATCAGAACCAGTTTGAGTGTCAAAAGATAACCAATGATTAACTTCAGCCCAGTTTATAGAAAACAAAACAGACAAAGTTAACCCTTTATCAGGCAAAGAACTATATTTGGTAACTTCAGGTAATATTTCGAGAAAAAAGTTGCAAATTTACTAGATTAAAGTGGCAAATCTACAAGAAAAAAGTTGCAAATTTACGAGAAAAAAGTGGGAAAAGCAACTTTTTTCTCCCAGATTCACCACTTTAACCCTTAATAGGGCACTCATTGAAATACTTGCAAATTCCAAATTTCAACCCTAGAGAATATTGGAGGATATTACATACAGCCAGAATGTGTAAAAAAAACCATACGAAAATAATATTTTGAGAAAAGAAGTTTACGAGATTAAAGTGGCAAATCTATGAGAAAAAAATGCGTAGATTTATGAGGTTTAAAGTGGTGAATCTGGGAGAAAAAAGTTGCTTTTTTCCCCACTTTTTTCTCATAAATCTGCAACTTTTTTCGCGCAGATTTGCCACTTTAAATATCTTAAATCTGCTACTTTTTTCTTGTAGGTTTGCCACTTTAATCTAGTAAATTTGCAACTTTTTTCTCAAAATATTACCTGACTCTAACTACCAAATATAGTTCTTTGCCTGATAAAGGGTTAAGGCGAGGATATTTTGACTATTGCTTCTACTGTTCCCTTGAGCAAAGAAAACAAAGACAAACAACTCGACATCGATGCAAAATAACAGACGCAGAGAGAACGCTGAAAAATCTGAAATGCAAACAGTCAGTGTGAATGACAAACACACTGTGCACACAATATTTAGCTGCTATTCCTGTTTTTGTTTGTTCTCAAATAAGGCATATTAGCTGAAACAAGTCATCAAAAACTGGGTTTGTTTGAGAAGCATCATGATGGAAATCATTTGGGTGGGTGGTGTTTCTTTCCTGCAGCGCTGATATCCCCTGCTGGCTGCAGCACGACATGCAAGTTACATTATGACTGATATTATTATTAGAGAAAGCAGAAAGAAGCTCACACAGCCGGAGATGTGACAGTGAACACAGGAAGTATTGGTAGCTGCAAGAAAGGATTTTAATTAGGTTTTTATTAATCCTAATTCATCAGAAATATCAGAGACTGCTCAGATCGGCCCACCTGCAAAACACTAGTCACCTCTTCTGAACCGCTTTGACTAATGCTGTTTATTTTAATTATTTGTAACTGCATTTTCACTGTGTTTTAACTGTAAAGCGTCTTTGAGTACCATGTAAAGTGCTCTATAAGCAAAATGTATTATTATTATGGGAACTCTCGCAATCCAAGCCTCAAATCCTAAAGCTGGATTTCATAGTATTGTTGAAATAAATACTTCATTAATTAGTTTGTCTACAGAAAATTCATTGACAATCTTGATAATTAATTGTTTACAGCAGCTATTCTCAACCTTGGGGTTGGGTCCCCAATTAGGGTCGCGAGATGATTTCTGGGGGTCGCCAAATCATTTTGGAAGTCAGCTCTGTCTCCACTGTGTTAAAGTGTGTTTTAGTCTTTTTGGTCACTTAATGACTTTTTCTGTTCATTTTGTGTCTTTTAAGGTCATTTTGTGTCTTTTTTTGGTCATTTTGTGTCTTTTTTTGGTCATTTTGTGTCTTTTTTGGTCATTTTGTGTCTTTTTTTGGTCATTTTGTTTCCTTTTTTTGGTCATTTTGTGTCTTTTTTTGGTCATTTTGTGTCTTATTTGGTCATTTTGTGTCTTTTTTGGTCAATTTGTGTCTTTTTTTGGTCATTTTGTCTTTTTTGGTCATTTTGTGTCTTTTCTGGTCATGTTGTGTCTTTTCTGGTCATGTTGTGTCTTTTTTGCTCATTTAGTGGTCAATTTGTGTCTTTTTTGGTCATTTTGTGTCTTTCCTGGTCATTTTGTGCCTTTTTTGCTCATTTTGTGTCTTTTTTGCTCATTTTGTGGTCAATTTGTGTCTTTTTTGCTCATTTTGTTTCTTTTTTGGGTGATCTGAACTGTGCGTGTAAGATTGTGTTCAGTGAGCGGGGGTCACGGACAACATGCATGTTAAATTGAGGTTTGCGACTCAAAAAGGTTGAGAACTACTGGTTTACAGCATCTGTAAAGCCACAGGTGTTTTCACTAAATCAACCTGCTCAGAGGTCCTCTCAGTACACACACTGTGCTGTAGAAAAAAAAGGAAACCGCCCAAGCTACCAGTACTCTACTGATGTTTTCAGCAGACTTTGCCTCAGTTTGTGCAGCATCTATTGATTAAACAGCTGTCTTATTGACAGAGTGTCCTGCCCTGAAGTGCCTCTTTGCTACTGTTGTTTCACAGTGAACAATACGACTATTAACACACAAACACACTGTGACTTCCTGTTAAATCCTTTACAGCCTACTACTGGGCTAGGAGTCACTAAGCTGGCTGATGACCAATTGGTAATCAATTAGCTTTAACCAGACAGACGTCGCTGCAGAGCTCACACCATTGATCCCGGGAGGCTGAAGGGTCAAAGGTCAGAGCAGTAAGCCTGCAGAGCCTTCAGGCGCTGCACAAGCTGAAGGAAAACATCAATAACAACACGAGTCAACAACCGCAATGGAAACACATATCTGCCTGTGTGGGCCAACAAATCTTCACTAACTTCATATACTGAGTAATCCAGGTAATTTAAGCCAGTAATTCTCAACCTTTTTGAGTCGTGACCCCCAATTTAACATGCATGTTGTCTGCGACCCCCGCTCACTGAACACAATCTCACATGCACAGTTCAGATCACCCAAAAAAGAAACAAAATGACCAAAAAAAGTAAACAAAATGACCAAAAAAAGACACAAATTGACCAAAAAAGACACAAAATGACCTAAAAAAGACAGAAAATGACTAAAAAAGACATAGATTTACCACAAAATGAACAAAAAAGACACAAAATGACCAAAAAAAGACACAAAATGACCAAAAAAGACACAAAATGACCTAAAAAAGACAGAAAATGACTAAAAAAGCACACAATATGACCTAAAAAGACACAAAATGAACAAAAAAAGACATTAAGTGACCAAAAAGACTAAAACACATTAACACATGAACACTTTAACACAGTGGAGACAGAGCTGACTTCCAAAATGATTTGGCGACCCCCAGAAATCATCTCGCGACCCCTCATTAACTTGCATTGTAGCGAAATCCATGTCAGTTTCACGGAAATTTGAGTGATTCCGTGGCTATTCCACGGATTTTGAGTTAAGCGAATCCGTGGCTATTTCACGGATTCCTGTGAGACCATGTTCTGCAGTACACATTAACCAGTGTCTGGATGTATGGCATATAATGCATTGTGACCAATCAGCCAACTATAATATAACAGTGCGGTCCGGTTGACATTTTGCATTACATCAGAGCAATGAGTCATCTTAGTGGCCCGTTATCATGAGAACAGTCCCAGAGTTGCAGCGCTGCAGCTGCAGCACCGTGTTCTGCAGTGGTGGGAGAGTTATGCAGCCTTAATGCATCACTCTCTACTTCCTGTTCCCAGAATCACTTACTGCATTCAAGCACCTCTAATGTCCCAACGACTAGAAAAACAGCTGCTGGACAAAAACTCCGGCTCAGACATGAAAGGAGGAGACCGAGGCAGACAGAGAGAGCTGGCAGATGTAACCAGACGTTAATCCACTTTTAGTTTGTCTATGAGGATGAATGGAGCCATCTAATGAATCTGGCTCAGTGATGTGCTGCTGAAACTATGTTTTAAAGAGACAAAGTGCTGCAACTAAACATTATCTTTATAGAGTAATGAATTGTTTCTTTCAATTAATCACTGCTAGTGGGGCGGATTAGCTCAATATTTTACAACAATCGTTCACTTTGTGATAAAAGCATGAAATTTGGTAGATGTGTTGGTGAATATGTTTCGAACAAATCTGGATATTGGGCCACCTCAAAAGCGCCCCCTAGTGGCCGTGGCAGGCATTTGTTATACGAATAAATCAATGATGAATAAAAACTGCCCTTTTAATAATACCAACTGGTGATGAATTGTATATTGTTGGAAAGCCTGATTAGTCACCTTTACAACGAGGTACAGCTTGTAAGGATCGTGCATTCATGGAATGAGCAACGGGGCTAAACGTGTGGGTCGCAACCCCCAAAAATGTGCATCCCCTGTGTAGTGGGGCGGATTAGCTGAACAATCGTTCATTTTGTGATAAAAGCATCAAATTTGGTACACTCATTGCTGAATACATGTTTAATGAATCTGGATATTGGGCCATCGCAAAAAAAATTCTGATGGCTGTGGCGGCCATTTTTAAAAATGGTCATTTAAAAGCGGCCATTTAAAAGGCCACTGGCGGCCTTTTTAAAAATGGCCGCCGGTGGTTACTGGCGTGGAATGCTTTGCCTACCCTACCGCTGCTGTTTCATGTTTTCAGCACCACAAATATAATTTAGAGACATGTTAAAGTGACAAAAGCTTTATTACAGTCTAATAGAAAAGAACATTAACTTTGTATAACATTTTATTAGGTCTTGATATTCCCATTCACAGGCTACGGCCTCCTCTTTGGCTTGTATTCTTCGATTGCTCCTTAAAAAGAAAAAATAATTTTCAATATTGTATGACCTGCAACAATAAAAACAAAACACATTTAGACAGAGAAAAAAATCATACATTTTAAAAATTCTACTAGGGTTACTTGTAGCAGGTTACTCTTTCTGGCAAAATCCTTGTACTGAGGTGTGTGACTTAGTCAGGCGACTTAGCCAAATAAAGGGGACACGCCGGACAAGAGCACCACCTTTTTTCCACATACTCTCTATCATTATAGGTTTCAATTTTTAGTAGGAGCCACTTCATCAAGATTGCGGTGATGGCAGCCATATGAAGTCTATGAGAAATGCTATATCTTCCAAGCCACTTAGAAGGTCAATCTTGGGAATCCAGGAATCATTTAAAGCTATTGAGAATATCACTAGATGATTATTTTATCAAATAGATATGTTCATTTTCACTCAGACTGGGCAACTTGCTTCAAGTGCTGCAGCAGGGAATCCTGAGTTGAAACTGTTTGGAATCAATGGTCACGGGAGAGTGAAGATTAGCTGCCATGTACACTGCTCAAAACAATCAAGGGTACGCTTTCATCTCATGTCAGATCTTGATCAACAAATTATTTACAGTGAGTCATCCAGTGATATTCTCAATAGCTTTAAATGATTCTTTGACCCAGAAAATGTATATTTTGACACCAAGATTGACCTTCTAAGTGGCTTGGAAGATATATTGGTTCTCATAGACTTATGGCTTATATGGCTGCCATCTCCTATCTGCAATCTTGATGAAGTGGCTCCTACCAAAAGTTGAAACCTATAGTGATAGAGAGCATGTGGAAAAATTTTGGTGCTTTTGTCCGGCGTGTCCCCTTTCTTCTCAAATCTGGTCCTAAGCCGCCTGACTAACTGTGATGGAGTTATAAAATACATTTAAAAAAAGAAAAAAAGAACCACATGGGCAAAGGAGACATTACATATAGTGTATGTGTGTTTGTGTGTGTGTGTGTGTGTGTGTGTGTGTGTGTGTGCCTGTGTGCTTGTGTGTGCCTGTGTGTGTGCCTGTGTGTGTGTGTGTGCCTGTGTGTGTGTGTGTGTGTGTGCAGAGAGGGATGTCCACATTCCACAGGACATAATTTAACAGTGTCTTATTAAGCTTTCACACCCAACAGCCACTGATACATGTTCCAAGCTAATGTAGCATATATTAAATGTACAGTTTAAGGTATTAATAATAATAATAATAGTAGTAGTAGTAGTAGTAGTAGTAGTAGTAGTAGGCTAGATAAACAGAAGATATAGATTCGGCTCAGGAAGGAAATGGAGGACTGGAAACACCACACAGAGACCAGAATTGAGTTGCAAAAAGGGTACCGTATATTAGAAACACAAATAAATATAACAGAAAATTACTGTAACAATAACTTACAGAAAATATATATAATTGTATTTAAATAAAATAAATAACTCAACTAGTTAAGTTGGATAAAGAACAAAAAAATAAATCAATGCAAGATTAACCCACAATTGTTAGACACCATAGGTTGCAATCAGAATTTTGTAAAGCACATGTCATCATTCAACAATTAAATACATAAATTATGACCCAGCATCCCCGTCCCAAAGTTCACAAAAAGTTCCACGTTGCCAGTAACGGAAGAGGAGTGTGCGTGTGTGTGTTAAGGAGCAGAGGGGGGAATAGTGTGTGGAAGTGTGGGGTGCAAGGTTCTGGCTGACTCCAATGGAGCCTCCTACCCGGCCCGGCAGGAGTAGTGGGAACTGGGGGAATTGCTGGTGAATATTTCAGTCGAAGCTCTTGGGTAGCTCGCCATCACAATCATCTAATCACTTTCATCATCTCCATTGACACCTGGCCTACATGAAACAAGGCCAGAGCAACAATAAATCCCATGTGTACACATCTCTTAATACTAATTGTGGGAAAAAGTATTTAAATAAATGCAACTTCAAATTAATACAAAATACTTCAGAAGTGCATAAATTATTCAAAATCAAATACAAGTAAAGGCACCTTTTGTTAGCTGACATATCATATTTATCACAATAAATATACATACATTCATAGATCAGACCATGCATCAACATTGTCATGATTAACATTGTCATGAACCAATCTCTTTAGAGTCTGCCAGAGGCTAACATAAGCTAACTGGCAAAATGCTAGCAGCCGCTATAATAATACCCGTTAGCATTAGCATAGCTAACATGCTACAATCGCTAATTAACACTCACCAGTTCAGTACGGACGGATTCAACCCCAAAACCCCGCAGCGGACCCAGCGGCAGTCGGCTCCTATGAGTTTAAAGGACGTCACATAAACCGGCAAGTATATAATATATAATTCGGCGGAGAATTTGCAACAAACAATTCACCTCACCTGCAGCACAGACAGATCAGACGCGAGTGGCTCAATGCAAAGAGACCGGAAGCTACCGCAGCTTCCTCTAAAAATAGACTGCCGTGACTGGCGGCAACCCGTCACGTGAGCGTTACGTCACTATCGCGGGAGTACAGGTAACACCGCGATATTAATGACGAAATTGAAAGGAAAGGAGAAAAAGCTGCTTTATGCACCTGGGTTACACCCTCCCCCCTTTAAACCATGCCCGTCCCGGTGCATGCTATAGAACAAAAACACGAGGAACAGGATGAGCGTCTGCTGCAGGTGCAGGACTCAATACATTTGCTAACCCCTGGAAAAGGGACTGAACAACAGAAACAAGCGGAGTGCCTAGGGCAGAATATTGGAGTCGCTCAGGCGGCTGTCGCTGACGACCAGAACGTCTTAAAGTGGCAGCCTCAGAATCTGCACCATATCTGTCAACAACAACGCTTTGATCAGTGGTCATCTCAACTTGCTGAGTGCATGTCTCACCTTGGTCACCCTGAGGGTCATGATTTTCCGGCTCAGCTGGTTGGATTACATCCACAGGTAAGTTTTCTTCCACAGGTACATTTCCTTCAACAGGTAGATTTTCCTCCACAGATAAGTTTTCCTCCACAGGTAAGTTATTTTCCACAGGTCCACAGGGTAGTTCCACTTCAGCTGCTGGAAAGGCCTCTTCCACTGCAGGTAACTGAGGAGTTGAAGAGTCAAGCGTAACAGGAGCAGCACGTAGTGGAGAACTAACAAGGTCAGAGCTGCTTGGAGATGAAGCAGGGGTGTCACTGACAGGATCAGCTAAACATTCAGCTGAAGGTCGGTGGATGATGCTGAATCGAGTGGGCTGACAACCAGGCAGAGACAGGAGATCATCAGCTTTTTCATCCATCGAATCTTCAAGGACATCTGTGTCGGTTTGTGGTTGACTGCGGGTTCGAGGTCGGTGAGCAGGATCAGGCACTGATGACTCATCTTTAACACTAGCTGACAGAAAACCACATGGCAAGAGGAGATCCCTGTGGAGGGTCCGAGTAGATCCATTCATGTCTTTTTCTGGATGTACAGTATATACTGGCAGATCCCCAGCACGCTTGACAACAACATAAACATCACGCTCCCATTTGTCTTCAAGCTTGTGTTTGCCACGAATCCTCACGTTACGTACCAGCACTCTATCCCCCACCTCAAGGACAGATGGAATCACCCGCTTATCAAAGCGGACCTTGTTCCTCTCCATGGATCGAGCAGCGTTCTTTGCAGCAAGCTGATATCCCTCCTGCAATCTTGACCGTAGACTCTGGACATATTGGCTGTGTGATGGAGTCTGAGATGGAGACACTGGTAAGCCAAACGCCAGATCTACAGGAAGTCGAGGCGATCTACCAAACATCAGCTCGTAGGGAGTAAATCCTGTGACTTCGTTGCGGGTGCAATTGTATGCATGCACTAAGGGCTTCACATACTCTTTCCACTTTGACTTCTGCTTGTGCTCCAACGTCCCCAACATGCTCAGGAGAGTCCGGTTGAAGCGTTCCACAGGATTGCCACGAGGGTGGTACGGTGTAGTATGTGTCTTCTTAATGCCTGTAAGTTCACAGAGCTCTTTGATCAAGCGAGATTCAAAGTCAGTTCCTTGGTCTGTATGAAGGCGTTCTGGGATGCCATAATACACAATGAACTGTTCCCACAAACATTTGGCTACAGTCTTTGCCTTTTGATTGGCCGTTGGCATGGCTACAGCAAACTTGGTGAAGTGATCTGTAAGGACCAGAATATCCTTTGTGTTGCTGGTGTCAGGTTCGAGTGACAGGAAATCCATACAAAGCAGTTCCAGTGGACGAGTGGTCCTGATGTTAACTAATGGAGCAGCTTTCTCAGGTAGGGCTTTCCGGCGAACACAACGTTCACAAGTTTTGACTTTAGCCTCTACGTCAGCAGCCATTCGAGGCCAGAAAAATCGGGTCCGTACGAGATCGAGTGTCCGTTCAATCCCTAGATGACCCATGTCGTTGTGGAGGGACGTCAAGACTGTTGGTCGTAGCTCTCTTGGCAACACCAGCTGAAATGAGACCTGCTCATCATCCTGCCTCCTCCGATACAAAACACCATCACGTAGTTCAAGACGATTCCACTCCCTGAGGAGGAGAGCAACATCCGGAAGCTCATGCCTTAATGTTGGGGGAACTTTCTCACCAGTTTCCATCTGATAAATGACTTCTCTTATGCTGGGATCTGACCTCTGGCTGTCTTTGAGGTCCAGCTGTGACAAGGATGAAATGACTGGCAGGCCGTGTTGAGTCTCTGTTATGTAGCCCTCTGGAATGGCATCCACAGAGGCCGACAAAGACTCCACCAGCGTGAAGCAGGTCCCAGCTGGATCTGATGAGAGGTGGGTTCGCACCTGACAACTCTGGCAGATGGCTTCCACAACATCAGGTGTGATTTCCTCCACATCACCAGGTTCAATAAGATGTTGTTGAGTGAACTGGTGAATCAAATCTAGGTCTTTCTGGAGAGGACGATCATCCAAAGAGTTATCATGTGGCCGGCGAGATAGTGCATCGGCGTCCATGTTCTGTTTGCCGGAACGATACTGCAACTTAAAGGAGTAGGTTGAAAGGGCAGCTAACCAGCGGTGACTGGTAGCGTCCAACTTGGCTGTTGTAAGAATGTACGTTAAGGGATTATTATCCGTGACAACAGTGAACGTGGCTCCGTACAGGTAGTCATGGAATTTCTCTGTAACGGACCATTTTAATGCAAGGAACTCCAACTTGTGTGCTGGATACCTAGTTTCGCTTGTTGTCAGACCTCGGCTGGCGTAGGCTATCACCCTCAACTTCCCCTCCTGTTCCTGGTACAAAGCAGCACCTAGACCCGTAGTGCTGGCATCAGTATGGAGAATATAGGGCTGCTTTGGGTTGGCAAACCCAAGAACAGGAGCAGAAGTGAGCTGTTCAATCAGTACTTCGAAAGCTTGCTGGCACTCCTGAGTCCATCGCTCTCCAAACTGCATCTTAGGATGGAACAAGTTGGTTTTGCTGGAGACAACAGCTTTGGTGGATTTTCGAGTGACTGCATAGCCTCGGGTGAGCTGATTGAGAGGTTTGGCCAGGACAGCATAATCCCTGATGAAACGTCGGTAGTATCCTGCGAAACCCAGAAAAGATCTCAGTTCTTTCAAGTTAGTAGGGACTGGCCAGGATTTTAAGGCATTGACCTTTTCTGGGTCCGTCTCTACTCCTTTCTCAGACACCACGTGACCCAAGTAACGTACTGATGTCTGGAAAAATCTACATTTCTCGGGAGACAGTTTGAGACCAAACTCCTTCAACCGATGTAGAACTTTTAGTAACCGCCGTTCATGCTCTTCCAAGGTGTCCGAGAATATAATCAGGTCATCCAGAAAAACAAGCACTTCTTTCAGGTTCCAATCGCCCATGCATTTTTCCATCAGACGTTGGAAGGTGCTGGGAGCATTCGTAACACCTTGCGGCATCCTATTAAACTCCCAGAATCCAAGAGGTGTCACAAAAGCGGTCTTGTGCTTGTCCGCTTCATTCATCTCAATTTGATAATACCCCGATTTTAAATCCAACACTGTGAACCATCGTGAACCTGTTAATGCTGAAAATGACTCCTCCAGGTTGGGAAGGGCATAAGCGTCTTTTATGGTTTGGAGATTCAACTTCCGGAAGTCAATACAAAGACGAACATCATTGTTCTTCTTCCGAACAACAACAATGGGTGAGGAGAATGGTGATTCTGACTCCCGAATCACCCCGGCGTCGAGCAGGTCTCGAAGATGATTCCGGACCGCTTCGATGTCGTGAGGGTGGATTGGTCGAGCACGGTGTTTAAATGGAGTCTCGTCGTGGAGTTTTATGGAATGCTTCACCCTGTCTGTGCATCCAAAATCCAGACTGTGATGAGAGAAAACCTCAGGCAACTCGTTGAGTTTATGAACAACCCGGATTTTCCATTCCTCTGGAATGGGAGAATCTCCGAAATCATAACTAAGGGTGGCTCTGGGATGGTTCTCTGATGTGGGGACCTGAGTCTTGGCGTGATGTGACAAGACACACAGGGATGGCCCAATATCAGCAATGACACTGCTGGGGGGGACAAAAACATCTTGCTCAGATGCATTACGAAGGATAACAGGCACAAATCTCAGTGGCTGGTCTTGCAGCGTTATCAAACAGTTCACGACACAAAGACCACCAGGCAGGGGAGTTGTGGGATGTTCTATGATAACACTCTGGCCGACAGCAGGTGTTGGGACCTCCGCTATTCCATCCACAACAACAGCTCTGCCAGCAGGGATCAAAACAGGAATCAGGCTGGCCAATCTGATAATTCCTTCAGGGTTCTGCTTGTGACGAATCTGCAACAGTTTCAACACTGCACGATATCCAGGTAAGGTTGGCATAAAGTTGTTGGGCATACTTGAATACTGCTCATACAAAACTTCGAGAGTATTCATACCAATCAATACATGGGACTGGAATTCCGGTCGAACATCTGGGACGACGAGAGCAAGAGTGGAAACTGTGTACTCCGTGCCCAGGAAGCTTGATGGGAACGTTATGGCAGTTTCAACATACCCCAGGTAAGGGACGGCTTGACCTGCTGCACCTTCCACCTGAAGAAGATCATGCAGTGGTTGAACTGGATACTCAGAGAAATGGAGGTTGTAGAATGAAACCGGGATGGTTGTCACCTGTGATCCCGTGTCCAAGAGACACTGACACTCTTGGCCGGCAATGCTCACAACTGCAGTACACCTTGAGCCCACTAGTCCTTCAGGCAGGTGCGACATCTCGAGAGAAGACTTATTCAGCTTGGCACACTCCACAATTTCTTTATCCTTGGGACATTGTTGGTCCTCAATGGTGCCTGTTCGCCCCTTAACAGGAACCACTGTTAGTTTAAATGCTGAGTATGGTGAAGAGAACGTCGCCATCTCTGCTGTCTTTCTGCAAACGATTTCCTTTTCATTGTGACAAGAGCTGGGTTTGGGGGATTGTCACACTGGAGCTTAATGTGACCATCTTCACCACAATGAAAACAGTAGCCAGGCTTTGGTCCGGAAGGCTGGCTGTGGGCTGATGGCATAGCATTTAACTTACCAGCCCTCGAACCTCCACCCGACCTACTGCCATTAGTGGCTCTTGGAACAGCAGGCTTTATTGGACTTGCCTGGGCAGCAGTTAAGGTGGCAAGCTGTCGTTGGATCTCAGCCAGCTGCTTTGCGAGTTGCTGGGTAATGGTGGTAAGTACAGCACACACACCTTTCTCCTCACTGTCGGTGACAGCATACTGGGCTTGGGCGCTGGCTTTTGGCTTGCTGGGGCCCAGATGCTGCTTCATCCTCAGCGCCTTAGCAGCTTCGCCGTCTTCCTCAGTGCGGAGCAAGAGCAGCAGTTCTGAGAATGAAGGTGGGTTCAACTTTCTTTGCTTGAGCTGCAGTTGAGCAATGAGAGCGTCGTTCCAGCAGCCTCGGCAAAACTGATTGAGTAGATGCCTACTGACCTCAGCCTCCAGGATTCCTCCTCGTTTCACAACCATGTTCAGTGCAACTTGAAGTCTCTGAAGGTACATAGACGGTTTCTCTCCAGTGTTTTGAAATGTATCAATGAATTTTGCATAAAGTTCATCTCCGTCTTGCACGGCTCCATATGCAGAATCCAGTGTCTGCAGATAGATGGCTGGCGATGTGTCAGGGCGCAGGTGCTTAATCATGTCAGCAGCAGGGGGCAGTAGGCTTTCAAAAATCCTCCTTGAACGATGGAGGTCAGAAACAGAGGGGTCTTGCAACAGCAAATCCACACCAGACCGCCATGTGTCATAGTCTGTTTCATTCTGTGGCCGTGGGACTTTGCCAGAAAAAGATCTGAGTCTCTGCGCTGAGTGGTGGAAGCCGTTATCCTCACTTTTGACGATGTGCTCCACAACATAGCGCTGCACTTCTGGGGGATTGATCTCACGAGCAGTTATAGCTGGTGTGGCTGATCCGGGTCTGGGGGTTGCAGCTGGTGGTGACGCCGGAGACACAGGAAGTAAAGGGACTGATGGTAGTGGCTTCTCCTCGCCTCCCTGTGGCTCTTTCTCTGGAGTAGGGACATGTTGCAGCTTGCTGACAGAGTGACCAATGTGAGACATTGCACCATTTAAAACATCCGCAAAATCCCTCCCCGTAAGCTTTGCAAGATTCTGCAACTCCGTCAGGTAAGACTTAGTTGTAGCCTGCCCTACCTGTGCGGCGCAAACAATTGCCAGTTCAGATATTTCATACACTACTTTTGGTTCACCCGCGTAGATAAAGTGTGGTAAAACGCTTTGCAACGCACTCACCGCAGCCCCAGAACTGAACTCCACGATGAGTGTTTGATCGAATGGGGAATCAGGTTCATCTATTGTTACCATTTTGGAAATAGACCCATACTGCTTCAAGAACTCAAAAACGTCATTATCAGTTACTGTATTTGTCATACCCTCCACCATTACTGAATTAGGTACCTTAATTTCATGTTTATGAAAAATGTCCATGATTTATACCTCTGATTGTCCAACAAAAATAAATGTGTGTGTTCCAAGACCTTATCAAATCCTCCTGGCTAGCTCGCCAATTATGTAGCATATATTAAATGTACAGTTTAAGGTATTAATAATAATAATAATAGTAGTAGTAGTAGTAGTAGTAGTAGTAGTAGTAGGCTAGATAAACAGAAGATATAGATTCGGCTCAGGAAGGAAATGGAGGACTGGAAACACCACACAGAGACCAGAATTGAGTTGCAAAAAGGGTACCGTATATTAGAAACACAAATAAATATAACAGAAAATTACTGTAACAATAACTTACAGAAAATATATATAATTGTATTTAAATAAAATAAATAACTCAACTAGTTAAGTTGGATAAAGAACAAAAAAATAAATCAATGCAAGATTAACCCACAATTGTTAGACACCATAGGTTGCAATCAGAATTTTGTAAAGCACATGTCATCATTCAACAATTAAATACATAAATTATGACCCAGCATCCCCGTCCCAAAGTTCACAAAAAGTTCCACGTTGCCAGTAACGGAAGAGGAGTGTGCGTGTGTGTGTTAAGGAGCAGAGGGGGGAATAGTGTGTGGAAGTGTGGGGTGCAAGGTTCTGGCTGACTCCAATGGAGCCTCCTACCCGGCCCGGCAGGAGTAGTGGGAACTGGGGGAATTGCTGGTGAATATTTCAGTCGAAGCTCTTGGGTAGCTCGCCATCACAATCATCTAATCACTTTCATCATCTCCATTGACACCTGGCCTACATGAAACAAGGCCAGAGCAACAATAAATCCCATGTGTACACATCTCTTAATACTAATTGTGGGAAAAAGTATTTAAATAAATGCAACTTCAAATTAATACAAAATACTTCAGAAGTGCATAAATTATTCAAAATCAAATACAAGTAAAGGCACCTTTTGTTAGCTGACATATCATATTTATCACAATAAATATACATACATTCATAGATCAGACCATGCATCAACATTGTCATGATTAACATTGTCATGAACCAATCTCTTTAGAGTCTGCCAGAGGCTAACATAAGCTAACTGGCAAAATGCTAGCAGCCGCTATAATAATACCCGTTAGCATTAGCATAGCTAACATGCTACAATCGCTAATTAACACTCACCAGTTCAGTACGGACGGATTCAACCCCAAAACCCCGCAGCGGACCCAGCGGCAGTCGGCTCCTATGAGTTTAAAGGACGTCACATAAACCGGCAAGTATATAATATATAATTCGGCGGAGAATTTGCAACAAACAATTCACCTCACCTGCAGCACAGACAGATCAGACGCGAGTGGCTCAATGCAAAGAGACCGGAAGCTACCGCAGCTTCCTCTAAAAATAGACTGCCGTGACTGGCGGCAACCCGTCACGTGAGCGTTACGTCACTATCGCGGGAGTACAGGTAACACCGCGATATTAATGACGAAATTGAAAGGAAAGGAGAAAAAGCTGCTTTATGCACCTGGGTTACACTAACTAGCTAGCTTAAGTACCTATTCTTGCTATCTTGCTAATTTACTTTTCCGCCAAGGCCCATGATGATTGTTTTTCTCTTTAGCCTTTATGATGTTCATAGCATATTTTATTTATAATTATAACAGGTGAAATAAAATATTTAGACATACCTTGATGGACAGTCCACTGCACTGCTTGTCCCAGGAAGCAAATGCTAGCTAGCTCATTTGCTAGCTAGCTCGATGGCTAGCGTGATTGTGGTGGAGCAGGAAAAATAACTGAAAGAGTGTCTAACTGGATTTTTGTTAATTTAATATGTGTATTTACATTTTTTAATTTACGTTTGTATATTTAGTTTACATTTTTTAAATATTTTAAGAAATGATTTAAATATTTTTTGTAATTTTAATGAAGAAAATGACTGCTATGGCCACTAGGGGGCGAATTTGCGATGGCCTAATATGCAGATTTGTTTGAAACATATCCACCAACACATCCACCAAATTGTGTGCTTCTATCACAAAATAAACAATTCTTGTGATTTATTGAGCTAATCCGCCTCACAGGGGATGCACATTTTTGGGGGGTGCGACCCACACGTTTAGCCCCGTTGCTCATTCCATGAATGCACGATCCTTACAAGCTGTACCTCGTTGTAAAGGTGACTAATCAGGCTTTCCAACAATATACAATTCATCACCAGTTGGTATTATTAAAAGGGCAGTTTTTATTCATCATTGATTTATTTGTATAACAAATGCCTGCCACGGCCACTAGGGGGCGCTTTTGAGGTGGCCCAATATCCAGATTTGTTTGAAACATATTCACCAACACATCTACCAAATTTCATGCTTTTATCACAAAGTGAACGATTGTTCAGCTAATCCGCCCCACTATGCATAAATATCCAGCATGAAAAAAGAAAAACATTTGCCGTTTTCACTTGATAAATGATTGATTTTTTTTTGCCAAAAGTTAGATGAGATAAAAATATATCACACATCATAACTGTGCATGCAACTATGGAGCTGGAACCAGGAGAAGATTAGCGTTCATCAACAGAAAGACAGGAAGCAGAAGGAAACAGAGCTGAAAAACTACAGATTTGTCAAAGTTACATCACAGTTTGTGCACAAATTAAAACGATCAAGATACAAAGTCTTACTTTAGGGATAGAAAATGTCTATAAGCACTAGTGGTGTGCCATATCATATAGTTCACGATGATATCAGTATATTTTTTTAATGGTTAAAACAAAATGCATATGATGATATTGGCAACGTTCCTACTTCTTGATGTAGTGGTTAAAGTTGTTTTAATCACAAAAAGCTACTTGCTCCCTATCATTAAACACATGCAGCTTTCAAAATAAGAGCACAGTGTGTTTGCAGAATCCACCACAGAATTTACAAGAAGACTGTCAAAATAAGATGCCTTAAATAAAATAAAAGAACCTTTATTCTCCTTTACAAAATGTCATTTAAATATGCCCCCAAAACCCCTAAATGGTTATTTTTATTATTTGGTCATACTCAAGAGTAAAAGAATTTGTATTTGGCAACTGTTGAGATTTGCACTTCAAACTACATTTTAGATTTTTAATTATTTATACAGACTAAAAAAAAAATCATATTTTCTATATGTTTTTAAGTATTTCCTAATATCGTCAAGTATATCGTTATCGCAAAAAATAGCCTGCAATATCGTGATATTCTTTTAGGGACATATCGCCCAGCCCTAATAAGCACCTAGTTTAAGTTCACTAAATAATTTTTAAAAGCAGTGTTTTCTAAACCATGCCCTCTATTGCTAAAGCTGAAAAGATTTCATGCTCCACTGACGAGAAAATTGATTGGATCTTTACCAGCTGGAGACGCTGATCAGCTCATATGAAAGAAAGTGGATCCTCAGCAGCAGGACTCCACGGTGGAGGAATCACCTCTCCAGAGGAGGACAAGTACATCAAAGACTGGAGATGATGCTAACTGTGTCACCTTATCTACTAGCAGAACATGGACCACATCAGAAGCAACGCAGCAGTCAAAGGCAGAGCTCAAACACTGAGACACTGTGGGCAGAGTGCACCAAGGGAAGGCTGGACTCAGCCTGGAACAAGGCTGCTCCATCACACAGATGTGGGCTGGTGGTGGAGGAAATGAGTGGGCAACAAAGTGAGTAAAAGCTGCAAGGCAAGGGATGAGATGGTGTCCACCAGCCACAGAGCAGACCTCGTGGTCGGCCTCGCTCCATCTCCTTTACGTCACTGAGCTTCCAAAGCTCCCTGGGTACAGTAGAGCAGTAGTTCTCAACCTTTTTGAGTCGCGACCCCCAATTTAACATGCATGTTGTCTGCGACCCCCGCTCACTGAACACAATCTCACACGCACAGTTCAGATCACCCAAAAAATACACAAAATGACCAAAAAAAAGACAAAATGACCAAAAAAAAAAGACACAAAATGACTAAAAGACACAGTGATCAAAAAAGACACAAAATGACAAAAAAAAGACACAAAATGACAAAAAAAAGAAACAAAATGACCAAAAAAAGACTCAAAATGACAAAAAAAAGACAAAAAATTACGAAAAAGACAAAAAATGACCAAAAAAAAGACACAAAATGATTGAAAAAAAGACACAAAATGACCAAAAAGACTAAAACACATGAACACTTTAACACAGTGGAGACAGAGCTGACTTCCAAAATGATTTGGCGACCCCCAGAAATCATCTCGTGACCCCAACTGGGGTCCAGACCCCAAGGTTGAGAATAACTGCAGTAGAGGACGGCTGTCCTGAAGGTATACTGAGGTATACCAGCCAACACTCTGGAAAGCAAAGATCCAAACAGTCAGCACAGGTATCGACACCTTTAACCTCCTCAGAGCCAAGCTTTTGTTTGGTATGAATTGTTAGTTTCTCCTAGATATTTTGGATTTGTAGGACCTGATAAATACAAAAACTAAGCATTGTCTTTGAACAGGAATTAGTTTTTGAAAAAAAAATAATGGGTTCATTTTACTGTATAACGCAATTAATTCACTAGTGAATAAAACTTTTTATTTCCTTACATTTACACCCTCTCATTTGAAGAATGATAGTAAAAGTCTATTCGTTTTCATCCTGATTAGCAGAGTCGGATCTTGTTGCTAATGCTAAAAATAGTCAAACTTGCACAGAACATCAAACTACAAACATTATTAAGCACAAATACACAAGTTTTAGCCATAAAATCTGATCAGCTTTGGTACCTGGTCCACGTTTGTCTGGGTAAAAGCTGTTCATTGACTTTGCCAAGATGCTGCCATCTGATTTTTACACTGATTGAT
This sequence comes from Centropristis striata, assembly GCF_030273125.1. Classification (NCBI taxonomy): domain Eukaryota; kingdom Metazoa; phylum Chordata; class Actinopteri; order Perciformes; family Serranidae; genus Centropristis; species Centropristis striata. Next base: position 43,420,811 of record NC_081517.1, on the reverse strand, counting down.
GTATTGTTCTTATTCTAGAGTGCATAGTTATAGTTAAGCAGAATGAAATATAAGGTCCAGAAAACCTAAAATGAAATATGAGGAGCAGGGTCACAGGAGGTTAAGGCATGGACTAAAATAACCAAATTCAAAGCAGTATGGAAACTTCTCCAGTCAAATGAATCCTGCATGTGATCCTTTTGATTACCAACATCGAGAAAAAAGGCTATTTGTCTTGTTTTGCTCAATGACAATCACTGCAAGAATCTTTGATTAAATGCACAATGTGATTCTGATTATTAGCATTGAAAGAGGAGACACACTTTTACATATTAACATATTTACTGTATGAAAGTGAGAATTAATGTAATAGATATGAATGTAATAACTTATTCAGAATGATTTCTGATGACGTATATAATAATGTCTACAATGTTTAATTGTTAAGTGATTTTTGTTTTGTCTTGTGGACCCCAGGAAGACTAGCTCCTCCCACTTTTGGTGACAGCTAATGGGGATCTTTTTAACAATAAACAATAAACAATAAACACACTTGACAACCCAGAATGAGCTCACTTGACCCCCGTCCTGCAGCATGCCTAAGCTCTGCAACAATACTGCAGAAACTGATAACAAAATGTGACATTTGATTTATTCAATTACCTTTTCAAGAGCATGAACTGAATGTTCCTTTTGAGGAATGTTTGTCTTGTGCAGATAAAAAAGCTACTGAATTGCTAGAGTTGTTACACACAAAGACAAGATAAACTTTTCCTTGTTTTATTGACAAGGATGACCTATTTTTTTCCCTCCTTATCATGTCTGTCCATCTTGTTTTTAACATGTTGTTCTTCTTTCTGCTAGCTGGCCCTGCTGTCATCAGAACAGTCTTGTTTCTTTTTTATTGTTCCCAACTAAATCTTAGACCCTTTTTCACTGCAGATATCTTGACATATCAGAATACCAGAATACCAGAAAAAGCACACGTAAAACAAACAAACCAAATGAATTATGGCTGCATGTATATTCCAGCAAATCTTTCAGCTGAAAAGCATCAATTATTCATGTTACTTCAACTGTAAAAAGCTTTGCTGTATTCAACTTTAGTATAAAATCTAATTGCACTTTCACTGAGAACTAAATATCTCTTCTTAAACTTAAAAAACAAACAAACAAGCAGCTACTTCCACCCTATTTGCACACATAACCTGAGAGCGATAGTCTTCTTATATTCTGACAGTAAACCTAAATATTTACTATTCCTGAGTCTATGCACATGAAATTGTTGCACAAAACATAAATTCCCCAAGCCATGTGGTACATGAGACTCATAACTCAGCAGGAGCCTCAGTAATACAGAAGTCCATTCAGGTTTTTGCAGATTTAGGATGCTCACACACACACACACACACATACACACACACACACACACGCACATGCACACGCACGAGCCTGCTTCTCTCATACTGCAGGCTTAGAATAAACTGTTGTTGCTGCAAATGGAATATTGAACTCATAAATTAACACAACACACACAGTCAGTGCTGCACTTTGCATGATTGGATGCTAATTTAATCCAGAAATTTAATTCTGCATTATTTTAAAAAGCTTCTTCTGTCTTGTGAGTTAATCCAAAAGTGTCACACAGAATCAAGTGAGACATGCATTCAGTCTCAGCTCACGTTTTCTGCAAAAAATACACGCAGTAAATTCAGATTCACTCACCTAAACGTGATCTAATCTGCCGGTGTGAAAACTGCAATGACGCATGCGGAGGTTCAGGTGACAGGCTGAGATCCTGACTGGACTTTTCCCAGTTTAACCGCTGTGTTTGTCCTCCTGCAGCGTCCTGCTGCTGCTCTGCATGCACACTGACTAACTAGTGGGAGCCGCTCCACTCACTTCCACCTACTTATTAAAGGGATCCGCCGACAATAAAAGGGAAAGGCGACCGCAGCCGGATGCAGTCAGAGCTGATTCACTCCGAGAAAAAAACAAAAAAACTTCATCAATATTACATTCACGTGTAAAAATAGCCTTCGTATCCATGCATTATTTCTGTTTCTCCCTTCAGAGGTTATACAGTTTATGTCATGTCAGATGGGATGTACTTATGTAATTCAACACAATCTTTCAAGTTGTTTTTATTTTAAGTTAAATGTTATTTTGACTCTATTAAATTAGTAAGATATAAGAAATGCATGAAATGTTTGTACTGCGTTAATTTCTACAGTATTTGATACAATTTGGTCTTTTGGGGTGATTTTTTTAAAAATCTACATGTATTTATTTAAAGAGACTTTTATTTTACAACTCCATATTTTTTTTATTATTATTTCAATTCAGGGGGCTTTTATTTTATAATTCCACATTAATTTATTTTTTATTTTATTTTTTTATTTCAGGGGAAATTTATTTTATAATTCCACATTTATTTTTTTATTTTTTTATTTCAGGTGACATTTATTTTATAATTCCACATTTAATTATTTCAAGAGAATTTTATTAAAAATTACACATTCATATATTTAAGGGGGCTTTTATTTTATAATTCCACATTTATTTATTTATTTATTTCAGGGGACATTTATTTTATAATTCCACATTTAATTATTTCAAGAGAATTTTATTTAAAATTACACATTTATATATTTAAGGGGACTTCTATTTTATAATTCCACTTTTATTTCAGGGGGCTTTTATTTTAAAATTTCATATTTATTATTTTCAAGAGACTCCATACAACTCCATATTTTTTTATTTTATTTTTCATTTCAAGAAACTTTTATTTTTCCAATTTCTCATTTATTTATTTTATAGGAATATGTATTTGATGTTTACTTAAATGGCATTCCATAGTGTCTATTGTAAACACAAACAAATGAAATACAAACATTTATTTTACATGAAAAAAAAAAAAAATGGTGAAGATTTCCAGCAACAGCAGCTTCCCTCCTGTCGGGACGTCCCGGCTGCACCAGTATAGTAACTTTCCAGCCAAGCCCCTCCCTTCTTATGAGGGAGGCTGTTGTCATAACAACCCTACATTATGCAGCAGCCCATGAAAGACTCTTTTCAGATTAAATTAAAAAAAAGAGAAGAAAAGAAAAGAAAAGAAAGACAGAAACAAGTTATTTGCATTCCTTTTCCATTAAAGATTTTGTCTGATAGAAAAAAGGCGGTGTGAGGTTTATTGTCTGAGGCGTGGGGGAGGGGGAGGGGCATCTGAAGGCCTCACAACTATGTTAAAAAACTAATGCACTGTGTGTGTGTGTGTGTGTGTAACAGTCAAAGGCCACCTGCTTAGCATGCAGTGCACAAACACAGACACGCTGCAAAGATTTCTGTCCGTTTCAGCATCACACCTTTAAAAAATAACTAAACAGGTACAGTAACTCAAACTTCAAGTCCATTCAAACAGTCTAGACCCAGACCTGCACTTTTCTCTAGTTTTGAAACTTAAACGTATTAGGTGTCAAAGTGAAGAAGGAACACTATCCCACTTATTTTTTTCGTTTCATAAGCTACAATCATTTTGGTCATCCTTGTTTGAGTTCTTCACTAATATAAGGCCCTTAATCATCCATGTAACCCGTTCACTGTGTTGTTTGGAGCGGCTAATCCAGATAGTGCAAAAAGTAGTTATGAAGCTATTAAAGGCTATCTCCCTTTAAACATTGTTAGCCAGAAAGCTAATTCTACAATCTTGTAAATCTGAAAGGGCTCCTACATTTGAAATGTGGTTGAGAGAGCTGGGAAATGTATTACACTTGGAGAAAATCAGGTACATAATATCTGCTAAAGAGGATATCTTTTTTAAAATATGGCAACCTTTTCTTGATTTAATGTCTAAAAACTTTTTTTTTTTTAGAATTTTATTTTATTAATTTCTGTGGGTCATCATATTAGGTACCAGGAAGGACATAAGAACAAAAATAGATAAATAAATAAAACAAATAGCAGTTTCAGAATTTCATCAATATCAGTTTCATAGTATTTCATCAAAATCAAAGTTACTTCAGAATTTATCTGTCTTATAATGTTCAATGCTTCCCTCAATACTAATAATTGGTTGTACCGACCCTCCTTTTTTTTTTTTAATGTCTAAAAAAAAATGTAATGTCTAAAAACTGAATTAGTGCTATTCTGTTGCTGTGCCATTTATGTTATACCCTTGTTTTGTTTGTCTAATGTCAAAAACTCTGTCAAAAAACCCCCAAAAAACATGTATTGCTCTGTGTAGCTCCACCAACTATCTCTAGTTTGTATATATAATTTGTTTATATTTTTCTGTTATGAAAACAATAAAAAATAAATACACAAAAAGAAACTTAAACGCAAGAAGCGAAGCTGTGAAAACACTCTTTCTTTAACTTTAAATGAGGAAAAAACACAGAAGTGATTAAGAATCTCAGAATATTCACATGCAAACAGGCAATAAATCCTGCAGCACAACGTTTCATACACATATAGTTTGTCTTTATATCCTGTAAACACAGTGACAACCTGCTGCACATTTTGAGGACGAAACCAGAATATTCACACAGCTGCCTGCACCTGCTGCTGTCATTAGTCCAGCAGAGCATGATGGGATTAGAGTCCCGTGAACGGCTGCTGAATAACTGACCGACTTCTTTTGTCTCGTTCATGTTGTTTTGATTGAACATGTGTTGAGGCCCCAAATTGCAATAAAAGTTTGATGTGAAGATGGTGATTACGGGTGATTTTATAGAGCGTAAAAGTCATTAGAGAAGGCTGCAGAATCATCTGACTGCAGAGGCACCAGATAAATACGAGCCCTGTTATTATTCTTACTGTACAGTGATGTCAGATTATTTGTCCAAATGCTGGGGAGCAGAACAGCAGGAGAGACAGGAGGGGATCTTTTCTGTCAGACAATCCTTGTGTTATATACGGGACTTAATATTAAATTGGACGGAGAATATGCTAATAACCTTTTCACACACACACACACAATCTCACAGTTCAGATCATACAAACTCAGTTGATACGACAAATTTTGGACAAATAATGAAGCAGACAACAACTAAAACATCTCTCTGTCTGTGCATTTATATATATTGTTTTATTTTTTATTGTTACTTTTAATCTAAGTCCTTTGCTATCAGTTTAAAGGTCCATTCTGACCTCCTGAGTGTGTAACAGTCAGCTTCAAGCCAGAGACTCCTTGGAAATTAACAACTTGATACTTTGGGATTTGTCAGAAAAGACACAAAATTACCCAAAAAAGAATCAAATTGACCACAAAATGACACAAAATTACCAAAAAATTACATAAAATTAAGCAAAAAAGGACTCAAATTGGCCACAAAATGACAAAAAATGACCACCAAAAGACACAAATTGACCAAAAAAAGACATTAAGTGACCAGAAAGACTAAAACACATGAACACTTTAACACAGTGGAGACAGAGCTGACTTCCAAAATGATTTGCCGACCCCCAGAAATCATCTCGCGACCCCACTTGGGTTATCTTTTGTTGCAAAAGGAATAGGGATACTTAATACTGATACCATAATAAAATGTCAAAAAGGGACACCTACTCAACTGGCATGCCAATTAACCCTTTATCAGGCAAAGAACTATATTTGGTAACTTCAGGTAATATTTCGAGAAAGAAGTTACAAATTTACTAGATTAAAGTGGCAAATCTACAAGAAAAAAAGTCGCAGTTTTAAGAGATTTAAAGTGGCAAATCTGCGTGAAAAAAGTCGCAGATTTACGAGAAAAAAGTGGGGAAAAAAGCAACTTTTTTCTCGCAGATTCACCACTTTAAATCTCATTAATCTACGCATTTTTTTCTCGTAGATTTGCCGCTTTAATCTCGTAAATTTTTTCTCAAAATATTATTCTCGTATGTTTTTTTACACATTCTGGCTGTTTGTAATATCCTCCAATATTCTCTAGGGTTGAAATTTGGAATTTGCAAGTATTTCAATGAGTGTCCTATTAAGGGTTAAAACTCCAGAGTCTCACTGCACTACTCATGTAAATGAAAAGAGAACCTGCTCTGTTCCTCAATTGAAATTGTATTTTGAACACAAGAACACAATTTACAATTGGTTCAGTTTGAACGTGTGCAACTAGTGCAGTTCTTCACTGATGGCTTGTATATTTCATCACTTTAAAGAGATTTTGAGTTTGAAAATCCTGCAGAGAAAGTTAAAACAGTAATACAAAAACAGTTCTTGCATGAGTCCCCTTGTGTTGTAACCCGATATGTCAGGATCAGTGACCAAACAGGAAAGGGAAGCATTTTATCACATGAATGCAGCTTGTAAGATATGTCTCACCCCATGTCCACTTCCTCCTGATTCCTGTCCCTGTCTCGTCTCTCTCTGCGTCTTCACGGTCACTTTATCGTCTCAC